>NW_007113422.1:271622-350396 GCF_000164805.1 Carlito syrichta | reverse complement strand
TATTTTACAGAAGTGGAATATTGCACCCATAGAAGATGGAAGCCTCTTATAACGATTCAACTTAGAGGCATCACTCAGGAACAAAGTGGTTTCCAATAATGTATCACTAATCATGGAACTTTGAAGGAATGACTACCCCATGTTTTATTTCTGTATAGACTAAATGTCTAAAGAGCACACTGACAGGAGGACGAATTCCCAACTACTGAGCATCTGAATGCCTCTGCTTCCCATCTGTTGTCTCTTTGTTTTCAGAGTCCTCCCCACCATGACTATCCTGTTCAAGGGTGTCCAGTCTCAAGAATGAGGAAGAATTGTGAAGCCCACTTAGAGGGCTCCATAAAAACTATACAAGGAAAAAAAATATTTTTTTTCCTGATTAGATGTGCATATTTGGTTAAGAAACATTGATGTATGATGAAGTAGTAACATCTCACCATGATTCTCCCTCTGAATGTAATCATAGAACCTGGACAGAACACATGAAGCAACTATTCAATTAATCTGATGAATAAATAGCCAACAGGCAGGTGTGGGGAGAGAACAATACAAAGTACACCAAACTGGCTATAAATTTACCAAGTTTTTATCCTCTGTTCCTCTCACCCCTTCACACTAGAGGCAGGTGTAGCCAAAAATTTTGCAGTAGAGAAAGATCTCAAAACCCACTGCTATCCGGTGGGATAATCATCAAAGAAGAGACCCCTGGAATAGGAAAAAATGAGGATATCGCAGAGGGGGAGGAACTCAGGAAAACAGCTCCACCAAGTTTTCTATGAACTCCTGTGCTCACTCCTGAACTGCTCACACATTGATAGGTTCCTAATCAGCATATAAGGAATTGAGAATAAAATTTAAAGACAAATTACCATACTGGGTTCCAGACTGAACAGTGGGTGGCACATACAAGGAAATGATTAGAGGAGCAATGCAAATGCTTTGAAATATGAACTGACTTTGGAAACGGCCATGGAAAACAAGCTGGAACTTGTGGTCTGAACATAACCTGCTAAAACAAAAATAACAACATCCTCCCCAGGATGTAAATAAACCAAGAGTCTCATAATACTTAAAATTTCCAAGATAAAATCCAAAATTCCTCAAAATAGGAACAAGCAAAATATCAACTCACGTGGGAAGAGGTAATCAACAAATATCAACCCAAAGATAACACAGATATTGTAATTTTCTGGCAAAGGCTTTAAAGAAACTATTACAAAAGTGTTTCAACAAGTAATTGTGGACATTCTTAAAAGAAATGGAAAAATAAAGTCACAGCAAGGAAACAGAAGAGATTAAAAAAGAATAAATAGGAATTTTATGCTGATGTATATAATAACTGAAATTTTTATTGGAAAATATGGTTTATTTAGAAAATAAATTAGAGAGAGAGAGGAGAGAAAGAGAGACAATAACTGAAATTTAACAACAACTACCACAATTTCACTGGATAGGCTCAATGGAAGAATGATGACAGATGAAAGAATCCATAAACTTGAAGACACAGCAATACAACCAGTCAGACCAAGAGAACGGAATCTTTTTTTAAAAAAAAATGGACAGATCCTCACAGATCTGTGGAACAAAAACAAAAGGCCTAACATTTATGTTATTAGAGTCCTAGAAGGAAAACAGAAAGAAAAAATATTTGAAGAAATAATGGCTCAAAACTTTCCAAATTTAGTAAGAGACAAAAAACCATTGATCCAAGAATTTCTGCAATAGACTACTCTCCTCTTGAATTCTCCAAAATATGTTGGATAGCCAAAAGTAAAAATCATAATACAATCTAATAAGTTTTTCAATGTGTATAAAGGGAACTAAATAGTGGTAAACGTTTTACATTTCACTTAAAGTGGTAAATTGCTGATTCTTAGTATACTGCAATAAGGTAAGTATGCATATTGTTATTTCCAAGGCAACTATTATAAAAATAATCAAAAATTATAGTTAAAATTACAAAACATATACTCAAAATAAATAGTAAAAAAATGTTCCAGTACCCCTAAGGAAGGCAGGAAAGAGTTAACAGAGGAACTAAAATCAGAGGGAAGAAACAGAAAACAAAAAAATGCAAGACCTAAATCTAAACAAATTAATAAATGCATTAAATGTAAATAATCTGAATATACCAATCAAAAACATAAAATAAATTTTGAAAAAAGCAAACCAATTATATGCTGCCTACAAAAATTCACTTCAAATATAATATTATAGGTAGATTAATGATAAAAGAATGGAAAATCATATCATTCAAACACTAATCAAAAGAAAGCTGGAATGGCTATATTAATATCAGACAAGTGAGACATCAGAGCAAGAAAATTACCATAGGTAAAGAGGGATATTACCTAATGATAAAAAGTTTAATTTCCTAAGAAAATATGACAATACTAAATGTGTATGCACTAAAAACAGAAGTTCAAATATGTGAAGCAAAAACTGGAGGAACTGAAATGATAATAGACAAATTCATAATTATAGAGAATCCAATACAACTTTTCAGTAACAAACAGAATTACTAGACAGAAAATCCCAGCAAGACTGTAAAAGAACTAGATAATACCGTCACTCTACTAACTCTTACTTACATTTATGGAACACTTCACACAACAAAACACACTTTTTATAAAATTAATGGCACATGAAACATTCCCCCAAGAAAGCCCATATACCGTATCGTAGAACAAATCTTAACAAATTTAAAATAATTGCATTAAGCAAAGTAGATTTTCTGACCATGATGGAATTAAACAAGAATTCAGTAACAGAAAGATAATTAGAAAATTTCCAAACACCTGAAAAGACACTTATAAATAATCCACAGGTCAAAAGAACCCAAAGGAAAATTAGAAAATATTTTGAACTACACACAAAAAAGGAAAACACAACATTTCAAAGTTTGTAACATGGAGGTAAATCAGTGCTTAGAGGGAAATTTGTAGTAAAGAAATACATTAAAAATCTAAGAAAGATTTCAAAGCAATAACCTAATTTTTCATCTTTAGAGATTAGAAAAATATAAGTGTATTATTAAGCCCAAAGCAAGCAGAAGGAATAAAATAATAAAGATAAGACCAGAAATCAAAGTAACTGAAAACTTAAAGACAACAGATAAAATTAGTGGAACCAAAGCTGGTTCTTTGAAAATATCAAGAAAATTGATAAACCTCTAACAAAACTAACAAAGAAAAAAGAAAGAGAAGGCACAAATTACCCATTTCAGGAAAGTAAAACAAGATATCACAACAGACTCCACAGGTATTGAAATGATAATGAGAAAATACTATGAACAACTCTATGCACATAAACCCACAGCTTAGATGACATAAACTGCCAATTCACTGAAACACACAAATATTAAAATTTACCCAATATTAATTCAATAGCCTGAATACTCTTAAAAGTATTAAATAAACATAATGCATAATTAAAAGTTTTCCAAAAAAGAAATCCTTAGACCTAAATAACTGTACTGAAAAAATCTATTAAACTACCTAACCTCATCATTAATAAAGCAAACAACAACAGATGCTGGTGAGAATACAGAGAAAAAATAGAACTTCTACACTGCTGGTGGAAAGGCAAACTAGTGCAACCTCTTTGGAAGACAGTGTGGCGATTTCTGAAATAACTAGAAATTGTCCTTCCATTTGATCCAGCAATCCTCCTATTGGGAATGTACTCGAAGGAACTCAAATCATTCTACAAAAAAGATATCTGCACATGAATGTTTGTTGCAGTTCTATTCACAATAGTAAAAACATGTAGCCAACCATGCAGCCCATCAAAGCTGGACTGGATAAAAAAAAAATGTGGCACATATACACAATGGAATATTATGCAGCCATAAAGAAGGACAAACATATGAACTTTGCAGCAACTTGGATGGATTTAGAGTACATCATACTCAGTGGTCTATCACAAGAACAAAGAACAGAGCATCATATGTTCTCACTCATAAGTGAACCTTGAACAATTATCATAACACTATAAGTAAGGGATTGGCAGTAGTGGGAAACTGCCAGGGGAGGAGGGATGGGATTAGCAGTTGAGGGAAACTGCCAAGGGAGGGAAGGGCACACCTCATCAACAAGGGTACCTGCATAATGAACATTTGTATGCCTAACCCTGAATTGTACCCCACATTTTTAAAATTAAAAAAAAAACTGTAGAGTACTTAGAATGTATTTTCTTTTTATCTCACGCTATGTTTACATTACCTAACATTCAATAAAATCTTAATAAATGCTTTTGAAAAAAAGAAAAAGAAAGAGACTGGCAGTAGTGAGAAACTGCCAGGGAAGGGGGAGTAGGATTGGCAGTTGAGGGAAACTGCGGGGGGGTGGAGGGGCACACCTCATCAACAAGGGTACCTGCATAATGAACATTTGTATATCTAACCCTAAATTGTACTCCACATCTTTAAAATTAAAAATGTAAAGATTAAAAATGAATAAAAAAGAAATAGCATGAATTCTATAAATCTCTTCTAAAAAATAGAAGAGAAGAGCACACCCCACACTCATTTTATGAGGTCAAAATTACTCTATTGCCAAAGCCAAAGACAGTTTAAAAACAGGAAACTGCAGTGAATATTCCTCATGAACATAGAAAAAAAAATTTTTAAATATATTAAATAGTAGAAAATTAAATCTAAAAAAATATATAAAAAGAACAATCTGCCATAGCCATGTAGGATTTATCTCAGAAATACAAGATTAATTCAACATTAAAAGTCAAGCAATATAATACACCATATTAACAATCTAAAGAAGAAAACCAACATGATCACATCAACAGATGTAGAAAAAGCATTTGAC
The DNA here is from genome assembly GCF_000164805.1 of Carlito syrichta. NCBI lineage: Eukaryota > Metazoa > Chordata > Mammalia > Primates > Tarsiidae > Carlito > Carlito syrichta. The sequence goes on along the minus strand of NW_007113422.1, from coordinate 345,573 downwards.
AGGATTTAGCTTTCATTCATGATTGAAAAAAAAACTATTAGCTAACTAAGAATAAAAGAGAACTTCCTCAACTTGGTAAAATATACCCATTCAGAAATACCTAGGGTTAACACTACACCTAATAGTGAAAGATTGAAAGGTTTTCACCACTAAGAGCAAGAAGAAGCAAAGATGTCCACTCTCATCGTTCCTGTTTCCTATCTTATTGGAAGTCCTAGCCAGTGCCAGAAGGCAAACAACAGAAAACAAAGTGTACAAGTTGGAAAGAAAGAAATAAAACTGTCCCTATTTATTACCAATAATATTGACTATATAGAAAACCCTAGCCAGGCTTGGTGGCTCAGCCTGTAATCCCGCGCCTTTGGGAGGCTGAGGTGAGTGGATTGCCTGAGCCCGCGGGTTCGAGACCTGCCTGGGCAGCAAAACCTCATCTCTACAATAAATCAAAAATCAGCCGGGCATGGTAGCGCGCGCCTATAATTCCAGCTAGGAAGGCTGAGGCGGAAGGATCGCTGGAGCCCAGCAGGTCGAGGCTGCGGTGGCCGGGAGCGGCCACTGCACTCCAGTCTGGGTGACAGAGTGACACTCCAACTTAAAAAAAAAAAAAAAGAAAACCCTAATTAATCTATGAAGCAATTGCTGGAACCAAAAATTAAATTTAGCAAGGTTGCAGGATACAAGATCAATATATAAAATTCAGTTGTATTTCCATATACTAGCAATGTAGAACTGGAAAACAAAACTTGAAGACAATGTTAATCCTAATAGTTCCAAATATATATATACATGTGTAAGTTAGAAAAGTAATATAACTCAGAGAGTTTGTACAAAATACCGATGCAGGAAATTAAAAACCTAAGTATACGTAAAGACAAATTGTGTTCATACATTGGAAGACTCAGTACAGCAATGATGCCAGTTCTCTCCAAGTTGATCTATAGATCTGAGACAATTTTGATCAAAATCCAAGGAGGATTTTTCAAAACACAGATAAGTTGTTCCTAACGTGTAGATGTAAAGGCAAAGGAATTAGAATACCTTAAAAAAAATTTTGGAAAAAGAAGTTGAAGGAATCACTCTAACCAATTTTCAGGCTTACTGTAGAGCTACAGTAACCAAGACAGCATAGTGAAGAAATAGATAAATATATCAGCGGAACAGTATAGAATCCAGAAATAGACCTATGCAAACACCACCAGTTGATTTTAACAACAATGCAAAAGCAATTTAGTGAAGAAAGAATGGTGTCTTCCAATAAATAGTGTAGAAACTAGATATCCATATACTTAAAAAAATAATCTTAAATGAAGCCTCATCCAAAAGTTAATCTTACCCAAAAGTTAACTCAGAATGGATCAGTCACTGTAGAAACGTTTAATAGCTTTAACAAAGTTAAATACACACTTACCACATGACTAAGAAAACTCACTCATAGGTGTTCACCCTAGAGGATTAAAACATTCACACAAGAAAATATTTTTAGCAGCACCATTCATAATAACCAAAAACCGGAAGCAACCCAATTGTCCTTCAGCAGGTGAATGACTAAACCAACTATGATACATCTAGTAAAATAACACTCTGCAATTTTTTTAAAATGAACTATTGATACACACATCAACTTGGATGAATCTGAAAGGTTTTATTCGGAGTGAAAGAAGCCAGTGTCAAGCATCTACACACTGTCTACTTCTAGTTATATGACAGTCTTAAAAAGATAAAACTATCATGATGGAGAACAGATCAGTGGTTGCTAGGGGCTCGGGTGGAAAAATGGTGTGACTACAAAAGGATAGCATGAAAGAATTATTTGATGGAAGTATTCTGTATTCTGATTGAGGTGGTGATTCCATGATTTTTTTATATACATGAAAATTCAGAGAGCAGCAAACCACAACAAACTAAGAAACAAACAAACAAACAAAAGTGGTATAAACCATGTAGGGCACCACATCAACCCTCAGACAGTCTCCATGACCTGAGAGCTTTTAAGGTTAAAACCTTACAAATGAGACCAAAAACATCTTGGAAACCAGAAGACACAGAAGAAAAATTGATAAAGCATTGAAAGGGCAGGGGTGGGCCCTCAAGGGCCTCACCTGACTTCATGTCCAAATTCTTTCTCCTGAGCCTGGAATACTGTTCAGCCACTGTCCCTGACCTTAGTGAGTTTCCCCTGAGTTGTATGTTTTTGTATAATGCTGGCTGCACCTCTTTTTAAAGTTTTCAAACCGGAGCTCGCAGATGTAAAATGTAATGCTTTTTTTGCACTTGCGTTCTCCTGTGTTTCAGTTTCTCAAATCTCAGCAAAAGTCCTTGTTTAATGGCCTGGCCTTTTCACAAAATTATCATGGTAGTTACAGGGCCTGGGAGAAATATAAACAAATGTCTCTCCCCTTACAGCCCTCACCAGACTCAGCCATGTGTTCTACAGGAGAAAGGAGCCATATTGGTGGTTGTGTTCTTTTGTTTAAAGGGACTATGTTGAACTATGCACACATAAAAAGACCGTGAAATTTAAAACTTTTGGTATACAGATATAAAAATATGTTTGGTTGAGGATCATTGTACCTTTCTCCACTGGCTTATTTATTCACTTGGTAAATATTCACTAAGCACATACTATGTCCATACCTCACATATTGTTCTGGGGATAAAAAGATGATTAGGACAAAGCCCTAATAATTGATGGTAATTTAGTGTCTTGAGTGTTCTTAAGGGGTCAGCACAAGGTACAGTAAGATCTTGGGGTTGCCCCTAACTCTTCCTGCAGAGCAAGAGATGACTGTCCTCTCTAGTTTGATACACTTCACCACATCAATGGTAAACACATAAGAGCGAAGATTTCGTCCCTTCCTTCTGTCTCTCCTACCTAGTACAGCCCTAAACCATACCAATCCAGACCTCAGGGAAACCTGAGGACACCTGATGCATTCCTTTAACAAATGGAAGTACATACTTACAAGGTGCCAAGAACTGTGTTGTGCTGTGGTCAGAGAGTGACGTGAAGAGATACACAGTAGCTGTCCTCACTGAGTGAGACTTGCTCTTGGGAAGTTGGGGAGCTAAAATATCGGGGAGCCCTTGACATGTCAGCTGGCTGGGAGAGCCCACAAGGCAGCTGACAGCTGCACATCCAGATATAGCCCTGCTGTCCTGAGAACATGTCAGCTTCTTATTCAAAAACAAGAAGTATTTTTAATTCTCTGGCACTTGTGCCCCATTTAGAATATTACTTCAGTCACTAATCAGGGAAGCCCAACTGGTCCAGATGCCTGAGAGCTCAGACAGCTTCTGAAAGCTACCACAGTCACCAGTGGCCAATAATACACGGGACAGCCAGCCCATGGAGCCCCAGGTGGGCCTGACCACTTCTCATCTTCACCCAGCCCAGGTTCATGAGGACGCTGCAATCCACAGACATCAACTGTGACAGTAGCTCTCTTTCCATCAGGGTTTGGAAGTCAAAGGCCAGCTGATATTCAAAGACATTCAAACATCTATAAATGGGGAAGTACACGTTATACCAACACATCACCTATACATGTCTGACAGGCAGAGATTTTAAAGTGTATCAATACCAACCAAGTGTTTGTCAGGATATGAAAAATAAAGTATAACTAACTTGGAGATTCCTCTGACAATACCCAGGAAACCTGCTGATTTGTCTATCTTATACCACACTCATAGGGCAAGAAGACAACGGGAGGATGGTGTTCATCGTAGCACTGCCTACCACATCAAAAACTTTAAAACTCCCCAATGTAGAGGAACAAGGAGGTAAACTGTTCATGCACAGGAATCCAGTCAAGAGTTAATCTGCACTGCAGCCCTATGAGGGAAACTGAGGAACAAAGAGGGTAAGTAACCTGCCTAAGTTTACTCAGCTAGGCAGAGCCAGGGTTCAGCACAGGCCACCTGGTCCCAAATCTATCCACTCTGCAATACTGCCTCTGAAGAAATGTGCAAGATGGACATGGAGGTATACTGCAATTTTCCTAGAGACTTATGTATGCTTGAAAAATGTCCAAATTACTAAAGAAGACACATAAGTCCAGGAAAAAAAAATAGCTTCCCACAGTCCCTCTGTAATGGTTAATTTTATGTATCAATTTGCTGGACCACAGTGTCCAAATTTTTGTTCAAACATTCTGGATGCTTCTGTGATGTGGTTTTTGGATGAGGTTTATGTTTTTTCATTCATTCATTCATTCATTCATTCATTTTGAGTTGGTCTCACTCTGTTACCCAGGCTGGAGTGCAGTGACACGAACACAGCTCACCACAGCTTCAACTTCCTGGGCTCAGGCAATCCTTCTGCCTCAGTCTTCCAAGCAGTTGGGACTACAGGAATGTGTCATATTCACAGTTATTTATTTATTTATTTATTTATTTATTTATTTATTTATTTATTTTAGAGATGAGGTCTTGCTATGCTGCCTAGACTGGTCTTGAACTCCTAGGCTCAAACAATCCCCCCACATCAGCCTCCCAAAGTTCTAAGATTACAGTCATGAGCCACAATGCCTGGCAAGGTTTGTTTAATCCACAGACTTTAAGTAAAGTAGATTGCCCTCCATAATATAATATTGGTGGACTTCATTCAATCAGTTGAAGGCATGAGTAGAACAAAAGGCTGACTTCCCCTGGAAAAAGGAAATTTTCCAGCAGATTCCCTTTGTACTTCATCTGCATTCTTTGCTCTCTTCTGGTCTCCAATCTGCTGGCCCACTCTGTAGACTTTAGACTCTGAGTGAGCCAATTCCTTAAATCTCTGTCTCTCTCTCTCTCTCTCTCTCTCTCTCTCTCTCTCTCTCTCTCTCCCCCACCCACACACACACAAACACATGCATGCATACACATACACATCTTATTGGTTCTGTTTCTTGGAAGAACCCAGACTGATACCCACTCCCTCCAGCTCTTGACAGTTGAGAAGTGGTCTGGCTGTACTGCTCTTACTCTATCCTGTCTGAAGTCTTAAGAGTAGGAACCTCAAAGGAATCATGAGTTACCATAACATCACTCCCTGTGGTAGCTATTACTGATCCCACCTTTTAAGGAGAAAAAATGAGGCTTAGGGAAGCTGAATAACTTACCAACATCTCCTATCAGACAAGTTATAAAATGCTTTCTAGATCAAATTCCTTATCTTTCCCTCAAAAGCATATGGCAAGGGCCTAAATCCTGAGTATGCCTTCACTATGCTAGCAATCAAACACAAGAGGGCAAATGCCATGAATCCTGAAAGCCAGTCAGTTTTGGTACTAGGGTCACTGACTGAAATTGTTTTACTACAGAAAACCCTGCAGTTGATTCACATCTTCAGCCAGCCAATCACAATGGTTCCCACCCTGCATTCCCCAATACCTATCTCCCCCAGAGCATCCATTTCCAATGCTTCCCAGTGGCCAGCTCCACTCAATAAGTACTTGTTGAATGAATAGGAAACAAATGCAAAACTCATCGCTCCTTCTTAAAAGGTGACCCCTATGACATTAAGGAGAAAGACCAATAGCAAGGGTAAATGTTATTGGGGAGAGTACAGGTTAATCATGTAGACTAGGTAGCAGGTGAACAAGGATGCAGTGTCATTGAAACTAGAATATCTAATAACAAAACACAGGATATCTGAGCTACAAAAAGTGACAGCAAACACCCATAAAAATCATTGATAAATTACTGCCATGCTCAAATAAGGGATCCTACAATATGATCAAATTATAAAGAGTCATAGCGATGGTTCCAATACACACACCCAGACTCCTCAATGTCAGAGAAGTATGTCTATCCATATAATCTTGGGTAAGAGCAGGCACTGAATAAGACAATATACAGGAATGTATACTATTACAGGGCATAGTTCATGATAGTGAGGAATTAGTGACAAGGCTTTGCATAACAGGCAAGAGAACTACTGAAACACAAGGCCCTATCTGGTCTCTGAAAAACTTAAATAAATAAAAGTATATACCATACTCATGGATAGGAATGTATCTTATGTAGATGTAGATTCTCCACAAATTGATCAACATATTTAATGCAGTTCTATTCAAGATTATGACAGAATTTTCATGGACCCTAATAAGCCAATTCTAAAATTTACACAGAAGAATAGCCAATACATTTCTGAGAAAGAAGAGTGAAGAGGCTTGTTTTACCAAACATCAAGAATTACTATGAAGCTATCACAATTAAGAAAGGTGGTACCAGTGCAGGAATTAATGAATTAACCAACAGATTAGAATACATAGCTTAAAACAGATATTGTAGGTATATGAAAGTCTTCTAGATGTCAGAAGTGACAGGTCAGGTCACTAGACATATGAAGACTATTCAATAAATGGCACCAGAAAATATGACTATTCACCTGGGAGGAAAGTTAATTTTAAAACCTGACTCACTCCAAACAAAATTAACTGTTAGATTAAGAATTTAAATGACAGAAGCCAAGTCTGGAACTTTTACATAGGTGAATATATTTCTAAACTGGGGCAGGGGGAGTCTATATAAAATAAATGGTTGATAAATTTGACTAAATCCAAATTTAAAACTTTTATTTATTAATGGAAACTTTCAAGAAAATAAAAAAAGACAAATGGGAAAATTATATTTGTAACAGTTATAACTGACAATAGAGTAATATCAATAATATATAAAAATAACTTCTACATATCAATAAAAAAGTATCTATAACACAGTAAAAAAAATGAGCAAAGACTAAATGGTCAGTTCACAGAAAAGAAAGTATCTGTGAAAAATAAAGCTACCTTCTGGATCATATACATAATGGAATATTATGCAGTCATAAAGAAGGACAAATATATGGACTTTGCAGCAACTTGGATGGATTTGGAGTCACTCATACTCAGTGATTTAATACAGAAACAAAGAACAGAGTTCCATATGTTCTCACTCATAAGCTGACCTTGAGCAAGTATAATGCTATAAGAAAGTGACTGACAGTAGTGGGAAACTATCGGGGGGGGGTGGGATTGGCAGTTGAAAGAAACTGCTAGGGAAGGGAGGGGCATCCCTCATCAACAAGGGTACCTGCATGATCAATGTTTACATACCTAACCCTGAATTGTACCCCACACCTTAATAATAAAATTTTTTTTAAAAAAGGAAAAGAAAGCTATAAGATCTTTACTCTCTTTGGTGATCAAAGAAATGCAAATCAACACCATAATAAAATACCATTTTATAATCATTCAGAGACACAGATTAAGATGGCTTCATGTGTTTTGGAATATGTAGCATCTTCCACTCTTTGCTGGTAAGAGGATAAATTGATTCGAAAACAGGTTTTTACTTTAATCAATTTCTTTTAACAAAATGTGCATTAATGGCAGGGCACAATGGTTCATGCCAATATTCCCAACACTTTGAGAGGCTGGGACAGGAGGACTGATTGAAGCTAGGTGTTCAAGACTAAGCTGGGATATAAAGTGAGACTCCAGCTCTACAAAAACTAAAAACTAGCCTGGCATGGTGGTGAACACCTGTATTCCTAGCTACTTAGGTGACTGAGGCAGGAGGGTTGCTTGAGCCCAGGATTTCGAGGCTAAAGTAGTTATGATTGCACCACTGCACTCCAATCTGGGTGATAGAGCGAGAACCCATCTCTCTAAAAATAAACAAACAAACAAAAAGTTTTTCTTCTCTTTAAGTTAAAACAATAGGGCAGAGTGTGTTAGGGAACCATTTTAGAAATGTTTAAAATATATGACTACATTTCTCATTATCTTGATGCCCTAAAATATAAATAAAAGTTTTGCAGACACACTTTCTCCTCCTCATGACCCACGGCTAGCCCCTTCACAGATAGAAAACATTTTGTATGTTTGTTTAGCATAAACATCCATGTCCCCAACAATCCAACAATGCCACTCCAAGAGAAACTCTTACACATGTATAGGGGAGAATGTACAAGGATGTTCATAGCAACACAGTTCTCAATAGCAAAATCTTGGCATCATGCCTAAGGCCCATCAATAGGAGAAAGGATTAAAAAGAAGACACCATTCACAACAGCATCCATTGTAATATTATACAGTACTCAAAATGCTGTATAATGAACTCTGGCCACACACAGTAATGATGAGAGTGTGTCTTGAACCAAGAATTATGAATAATCCAATTCTGAGGCCCAAAAAGGTAGATAATTTTTTTCGAAAGGACACCTATCGTTCCCTATTCAGACAAAAGCTGTGATCTCATCCTTGCAAGGGGCATAGTGTTTGTTACAGAGGAATTTTTTTTAACAACAATCCCCTCCTGACATTCCTCAAACCAATACTGTAAATGAAATTTCTACACCTGCATTCCAGAGTGAGATAAATTGAGATTTAAATGGCAGAAGCTGGGGATTTAACTGCAGCCATTTTTATTTATGCATTAATTCAGGCCGAGCTAAGAGAAAATTCTACAGCTCTGATGATAAAAGTTAACAGGAACATCAAGCTACAGAATTGGGGAAGGAAATGGCTTCTAATCAGTCCATCTGCTGGAACCGATTGCCTGAGATAAAGCCAGGCCATGCTGTTGATGATGGATAATCAGGAGTTTTTTGAACAAATGAAACAGCAGTGATAAAAGAGAAAAAGTCGTTGCCAAGAAGGAAGATAACTATAGCTAGAACAACAGAAAAGGCAACTATTAGATTTCAGTTTTCCAAGCACTATTTATGTTCTTTCTCTGGAAAGTCTTCCTTACCCTCCTGCAAGAACTTTGGAGAACCAGAAACATGAACATGAACTGGCATTGCCCTAACCCAATATAAGCTAAGGTCTGTAAGCTGCCTAAATTCTCTACATCAGACACCAGAAGGAAGAAAAAGGAGGACTAACCCAGAGAGATGAGTAATAATCATTAGCAGATAAATAGACAGGAAGGTTACAAGGATGAAAACCTACGTCTCAATGGTGCCCAAAGAGCTGATACAAAAAAATGCAACCTCTCCACTTCCTTGACTCCAGACAGTGATTTAAACCAACAATTACCTCATTCAGGTTTGAATATCAGACACAAAATAGAATCTAGAATGCAGGCAACTGTCAAACACCCACTTAAAGACAAACTCGGTACACTTCTAAGCTCAAATTCTTTCTCCAGGAGAACATTTGTGACTGCCTCTGGAATTCTTGAAGGGCAAAAGTATTAGTACCTACTCCTACTTTTGCACTTAAGAGACTGAGCAATCATTAGGATGGCTATCATGGTGTTATTAACTCATTAGACAAACGTCCATGAAATACTGTACTACTTACTATGTGTTAGACTGTGTGCTGAGCACTGGGGCTATAGCGGCAAACAAATGCAATCATGCTGCCTACTTTCTTGGGGCCTACTAGTTAGGAAGGGACTGTATCACGTAGGCAGGAGTGGGAGTGAGGATCAGGAAATGAGGCTTAAGTTGACTTCCGAAATATGAAAAAGCAGCAATGAATTGAAGGTGTGTAGGTGTGTGTGTGTGTGTGTGTGTGTGTGTGTGTGTGTGTGTGTAGGAACAAATAAAGCAGAGGAGACATGCACAAAGTTAAGTGGTAAGTGGACCATGAGGGCCACATTCAAGATTCTGGTCTCTAACTAAATTCAATAGAAATCTTAAAAGGAATGTGGAGTAGGAGAGACAGGAGATGACTTTCACATTTTTCATTTTAAAAAGAATCACTCTCAATGAAGACTAGAGGTGTTCAAAGTGAGTATATGAAGATGACTTAATAGTATATTGCAATAAGAAATAATGAGAGAAATGTGGGGCTGATATTCTGGCCCCACTGGGGGCTAAAGTAATGAAAATTTTATTGGGATTTGGAAATGAGAAGCTGGAAGCCAGCACTTTGCAGTGATAAAATAACTTATTAAATTACCAACTGTGATAATCTGAAATAAAATGTCCACTAGACTGGGAACCCCGTGAGGCCAGGGACTGCTCAGAATTTTTTTTTCCTCTGTTATATCCTAACACCTAGAACAATACCTAAATGCTCATTAAACATTTATTGAGTGAGTGAGTGAGTGAGTGACTGAATGAATTAATTGAAAGCAATGCCTTGTACACTAAGGTGCTAATCCCAAAGGATTTTAGGAAATGCATGATGGCCGGGCTTGGTGGCTCAGTTTGTAATCCCAGCGCTTTGGGAGGCCAAGGTGAGTGTATTGCCTGAGCCCACAGGTTCAAGACCCACCTGGGCAATTTGGTGAGACCTCATCTCTATAATAAATCAAAAATTAGCCGGGCATGGTAGCGCGCGCCTGTAGTTCCAGCTCCTTGGAAGGCTGAGGCAGAAGGATCGCCGGAGCCCAGCAGGCTGAGGCTGTGGTGGTCAGGAGCATGCCACTGCACTCCAGTCTGGGCGACAGAGTGAGACTCCAACTCAAAAATAAATAAATAAATTAAATTAAATTTCTTTAAAAAAAAAAAAAGAAAGAAAGACATGACAAAATTACTGACAATAGCATGAGTTAGGATAGGAGCTTCTAACTTCCCTGTATAAATGAAAAAAAAGAGAAAAAAAACTAAATCTCTAAATTAGGAGCCTACTATATGAACTAGATATACACAACTTTCTATTTCTTTACTAAAATAATCACATTCTCTTACACTTGTAGGTAGCTAATATCTGAAAGTATGAATCCATGGGTGCTGAATCATATCATTAGATGCATTTAAAATCACTCTAAGTCTCTCATGGCAATGTTGGGACATAGACTGGAAACAAGTAAGGGCTGATAATGGAGAACTCAAGAGGACTCAAAGTGGCCTCACTACCCTAACCCCAATGAGTCTCTCATATCAGCTGAAGCAGCCTCTTCTCACTGCCCTACAGGTCCTCCCTTGTTTGAAGACCAAAAACTCCCTTAACTGAGTTTTCTACTTTAAAATAAAACACTAATTTGTATTGTGCTCTAACACAATACAAACCCCAACACCCAACACTTTCTCTCTCTCTCTCTCTCTCTCTCTCTCTCTCTCACACACACACACACACACACACTTCACTGTCTCTGTATCTGTAACTAGAGAATTATCCCAGCATCTCTTAAGAGAGTCAATTACAAAGTAAAGGTTAAGAGGAGAAGACTGCTCACAGAAAAAAATATAGCAGAGCTTAACTCATTTATATCAGGAGTATAAGAGTAAGAACAGATCCTGATAGGGCTACACCAAGCAGGGAAGAACATAATTTCAGATCAGACTTACTTCATTGATATGGAGGCGCTAGCCAGAATTCTAAATTCAATGTCCTAGCACAAGCAACTGAAAGTGGTTCTGATTGTTGGCTTAGCTATTTAACAGAAATATAAACTCAACAGTGATGAACTCTAAATAAAGCTGAGATGCCAGAACTTCTTTGACATAATGTAGAGGAACTAGTTCAATGAACAAAGTAGATTTATTTCACCCTACTCACCTGTAACTATACACCTAAAAGCCACTCCCTTCAGAAATGTTGATAAATACAAAGGTGAGAGGAGTGCTAGCATGCTGGAAAAACATTTTCATGCTGGGACTCTAAAGGCTGTAAAGTGCTGGTCAACTGCAGGTGAAATTAGCACCCCAATTTCAGCAGAGATGGGCTAACAGTAAATTAGGTATACCAACAGTAAAGTAGGTCTACTACCTAGAAGGAACAGTAGGTATACCAACAGTAGGTATACCAACAGTAGGTATACCAACAGTAAAGTAGGTCTACCAACAGTAAAGTAGGTCTACCAACAGTAAAGTAGGTCTACTACCTAGAAGGAACAGCAGAACCAGAGAGGTTGTCAGATGTTCTCACCCACAGGGAGAGCTGGCAAGGGTTAATTGACCCCAAAGTTCCCAAAACAAAAGTAGACATAGGATCCACAAGGTCTCACTTAATCACTTAGTTTTGTATAACTTGTGGAGGAAGCCTTATTAAAGCCATAAAAATGGAGCTATGGTCTATTTTCAAGTAATATCCAGGATCTGAGCCCTTTGAATGACTCTGAACACTTTAAAAGGCAGGAATAATTCAACTTACCACAAGGCACCACAATTAAGTATTACAAAAAACCTTCCCAGTCTTTCTCAAAGACACCTGAAACTATTTGCTATGGGATGAATGTTTTTTCCTCAAGTTCATATGCTAAATTTGGATGCTGAGATTCTAACCCCCAAGGTGATGGGGAATTTGGGAAGTGATTAGGTCATGAAGGCAGAGACTTCAACAATGGGACTAGGGTTTTTTTTAATGAAAAGGAGGCTCCAGTTTCTCCATCCCCTCCACCATGTGAGGGCTCAATGAGAAAATATCTTCTATGAACAAAGAAGTGGGCCCTCACCAGACATTTAATCTAATTGGCACCCTTGATCTTACACTTCACAGTCTCTAGAACTGTGAGAAATAAATTTCTGTTGTTTATAAGCCATCTAGCTTATGGTAATTTGTTATGGCATTCTGGATGATCTAAGACACTATCTATCTGGATAACTCTGCACTAGAGGAAGGGAAATATCATGACCTTTTGGGTATTATTGGATGCTGCATCTTTACTAATCATAACTCCTAGAAACTTGAATCTGCCCATGGGTCAGAGTAGGAGCTAACAGGGATCAAATGAAAAATACCGTTTTAACCCTAATCAGTCCAGTGGTACTTCATCCTATTCAATAGTTGCTTTCCCATTCCCTGAGTGTATGTTTGGAATAGATATCTTCAACGATATGGTGAGACATCCCAACTGACTCCCTGAAAATCAAGTAAGTCTAATAAGGCCAACAGGGTGAATGTAAACCATTTTCCTCTTCCTACTGAAATAACAAAACAAAAACACTACTTCACCCCAGGGAAATCAGAGAAGTTAGCCCTATCATTAAGTATTTCAAAGGTACAAAGCAGAGGATTCCAATCACATCCCTGTATAACTTTCTAGGTTGGCAGATGCAAAAGATAATGAGTCCTGTAGAGTGACAGTGGATTACCATAAGTTTAATCAAGTGATGAGTCCAATTGCATCTGCTGTCCCCAATATGGTCTCTTATTGGGTCAGATCAATACAAACCCTAGCAACTGGTACACAGTTATTGATTTGCCAGTATATTCTTCCTTTATCCCACCAACAAAAACTACTAAAGTAGTTCATTTTCTCCAGGTAGGTATAGCAATAAACTTTCCCTACCTTAGGTCTATATAAACTATCTGGCTCTGAGACACATTGTCCTTAGTAATTTGACTGTCTGACATCATACAAGTCCAAAGTGTTGGTGACATCATGCTGATAAGACACGGAGAACCTAAATTAGCAGGTATGGAGTGTTTTGGTAAGACATATGTACATATGGTAGAAAATAATTTATATTAACTTGGCAAACTTGGTTAAGTTTTTTGGAGTCTCAGTGCTGTGGGATTTGTCAGAATATACTCTGCAGAATAAATAACAAGATCTTACTCCCTGTATCCCATGTCATTCACAAAGAGACCCTTCTGAATTTGAAGGCAACAGGTAACATATTTGAGTGGGTTGCACCAATCCACTCGCTAGATGAGTTGAATTCTGACAAATTTTAATAAAGAGTGGGCTCTCTGCTTTATCTAGGCTGCAGTACAAATGGTCTGATACTCAGCTGCCACAACTCAGGACTCAAAGAGTCTACACTGAGTCCGGATGCTGCATGGAGTCCACGCAAGTGAAACATGCCAGAGATTTAAAGGGCTTGAAAGCCAAGTTATGCCCTCTTTGGCAAGTAACTGTTCTCATTTTGCAAACTGAGCAACTTATGACTTTCCAACAGGCTTAGGAAAGAATGCCTAACAATGGAAACATTATCAGTGTATACGGTGAGTCACCCAGCATAGACTGGATGTTTTCAGACTCACTGAGTCAAAAAGTCGGGCATGTGCATCAATATCCTATCATCAGGTACAAATGGCAAACACATGGTCATGTCTGTTCAGGTCCTGAAGCTATAAAAAAGCTGCCAGAAGGCTTCTCACTGCCTGCACATTCTGGCCACGTAGCAACCTCTCTCTCAACCCATGCAGGACTGCCTTTAGCCTGGATGGAAGGAAGAGATTTAGGCGCACTATAAAGATCACTTGGAAAAGTCTGCAGGTGCCATCAAGAAGTGAACTGCTATAGCCCTACAGTGACACTCAGTTGTTGGCTAACTTTCAGGCCAGAATGTCATAGACTTAAAAGAAGCAAGGTTTTATGCTCGGCACAGCTACCTACCTGTCTTCATCTCCTATCACTTTCCTCCTGGATCATGTGACCCCAGTCATGCTGGCATCTCACCTGATTGGAGGGCATTCTATTCAAGCCCTTATATTCAAGCATATCTCTATATCCAAGTCTATCCAAACCCCCACATTAAGGTCTTCACATCTGCTGTCTTCTCTGCCCAGAACACCCTTCCCCCAGTTATCCAGAGAGCTCTTCGCCTTTTAGGCCTTTGCTCAAATGCCAGCTTCCCAGTAAGTCTTCCCCTACCATCATATTTAACATCTAATCTCTCTAAATACCTCGAGTTTTTTTCCCTTAAGTGTCCATGGCACTTATCATGATGTAACATACCATATACATAATCTCTGCGTTTATTGTCTATCTCATCAAAGTCTCATCTAAGCAGGGATTGTTATGTTTGGTTCACTGCCTCTGCCCCTGAACTACCCTAGTCACATAGTAGGTTCTCAAAAATATTGACAGAATAAATGCACATGGGACTTGATCAGTCAAAGAGTAGAATGTAGTGACTATGCGGCTTTCTTTTGGCTGTCTACCATCCAAATTCCCCTCTAGTTTGGGGGAAATTAAACATGATCTTAGTCTTTGTAGAGGAAGAGCTCATTCCTCCTGCTAAGGATGCTGGATGGAATTAGATGTTTTCTCTCCCAGCACCCTGGCAACTATGGTAAAAAGCAGAAACTAAATAATCTTTCCCAGTTCTCTCAATCTGATGAAAGTGACACAAAGATGCAAGAAATGTAAGAGAGTATTGACACTCTGCAAGAGTCCAGCTGTGGCAGCCATGGTGGCAGGAAGGGGAATGATAGCCAGGTTCAACAATGGCCCTGGTGCCCAACCAAACTGCGACTGAGGGGGACCTAACTGTGCCCACTGTGACCTGGAATCCCTTGAATGCTGCCCATTTCTTTAACCTGATGTTCCAACTTCCCATTAACTCTGTGAGCTGCCCAATATGATAACAATTATTCATCAATTTGACTGGCTAATTTAGCAGGAGGTAAAGTTGAGGGAGGGGAAATTATTAACAATATGCTCAGAAAGTGAGAGCTGGGAGCTGCAGTCTTTTCAGATAAACTAAGGACCTCGATGACCATGGAAGTAGAAAGTTGGGGGGCAGTGGAGGAGAGGGTCACTGGAAATCAGGAGATCAAGGAAATGTGTTAAGGGTCACCATATGGACAGCAACATTACTCAGCAGTATGTCTGGACTCAGCAGTATGTCTGGACTCAGCAGTATGTCTGGACTCAGCCTCTGGCAAGGAAGACAGTTATCCAGGGGCCAAAGTCTCAAAAGAATGATCAGAAGTAAACAGGAGGCTGAGTTAATTAGTCAGACTGGTCCCCAAGAGCACTGTCTCTTATGAGTGTCAGCGATCTCTGTTTCTGAATCCCTGGGACCTAGAATAGTAAATGTTTGCTGAGGAATCAAATGAAATAAGACTCCTTCATGTTTAACCATGAGAGTTAGAAATAAGTGTTTATTTCTATGAATGCCCTCTATAGTGGATATAGACTTTTTCTGTCTTCTTCACTACTATCCCCCAAGAGCCAAAAACAATACCTGACACAAAATAGATTCTCAATAAACATTCATGAACTATAAAACAAACCAATGAGCTTGTCTAACTTTTCACCATTTCATGTTTTTCCTACTTTTGTGATAGTTTATTTCCAAAGGCTCTGAAGAATAGTTGACCATATTCCTTGGTCCCTCTCGCATCTCTTTGGCTCCCCTTTCTAAACCCACCTTCATTTTTTATGTGCACTGTTCTGTCTTCCCACAAAATGATGAGCACCTTGATGGCCAGAACCATGTGACTGAGAAACCATGGACTTTAAAATCAGAGACATCATCTCTCACACTCAGCATTCACAGAATAAGGGCATTCAGGTAAGGGCACCATTGGCCTTGAGTCTACCATCAGTTGATTCATTCATTCATTCAATAAACCTTTACTGAGTGCTACCGTGCACCAGTAACCTGCTAGGCCCTAGGGATAGAAACAGTCTGAAACTCCAGGAAGAGATCATGCACATGTAACAGCAGAGATCAGAGGGTAAAGACAAAAAGGACTAATCTTGCTAATGGGTATCCCTGGGTTTAAATTCTACCCTAACCATTGATTTGTTTGCAGTGACTTTGAGAAAATAACCCAAAACTCTATGAGGCTCAGTTCCCTTACTTTATCTATGGGAATAACAAGTGAAAATAAAATCCTAGCATGTGGGCGAGTATCAAGAGACATCTATCATCTTTTCTTAATCTCCTTCTCCTTGCTCTGCCTCTCCAGTGGAACCTAATATATGCTCAAGTCCTCAAAATATGAATTGTGGGCAAAGACTGGACTATGGAGTCTAGCATTAGACTTAGTAAGCACTGATCTCACTTTAGTAAGAACTGACTTTTGCTGCAAACCTGCTGCCATCAGTCTGCAGAGGCAGGACTGGACACCAGACTGTCCAAGCCCCCAAGTCTGCAGAAGCCGGGGGTTCTCCAGCCACCTTCCCTAAAGCCTTTGAGCATACACTTCTGAATCATGGCACAGTATCACAGCCCATTTGGCTGTATTGGTCCTGGTGTCTCCAGGACAAGGGGCAGGCATGGATGTCAGACATCCAATCCAGACAGTCACACTGTCCAGCTGACAACTCAAATGTCCTTTCATCCTGAGTCGTTTGTATAAATCAAAGTAGCTAGTCCCGACAATTGCAAATGAGTTGGTAGTTCTAAGCATGTTTCAACAAAAACAACAACAAACAAACAAACAAAAACAGTTGTGAGGATTCTAAGTAAGGAAGAGAAGGAAGAGGTGAAAGCCCTACCAGGACTTTGCAAAGCTCTTGGGAGAGGGAGAGAGAAGAGGTTGGCACTCTCCCTAGTGCTTGGCCTGTAAAGGGGCTCACCTCATCTGTGAAGCCCAGATGTGGCACCACAGAGCCATCCCATCTGCCTCACTATAGATTTCCTGCCACACCCCCTGCTCCTCACGCACAGACTCTCCAGGTGCCTCACCCCCAGGTGCAAGGTGGTTTACTTGTCTTGCAGCTCCAGGAAAAAGAGAATGATCACATCCAAAATGGACAGTCTGTGTACCTGTTTCAACTGAGAGGTGATCTGGCCCTGGGCCACACCCCTCAGCCATGGGAACACAGACTTCTCTTGCTCCTTCAGGCCATGAGCTACAACTGAACCCTGGCATCAGAAACTTCTTCCTGAAATACAGTCAAACTTCCCCAGCTTGGTCAAAATTCTGTGAGCACCAGAGGCAGATGCAAGGAAAGCAGACCCACTCTCTGACCTCCAATGACCCTGTGGGGAGAGATGAGACAGGCTTATGTGAAACATCAGCAAATGCTACAAGACAGATGGCATCCCAGGCCAAAATGTCTGGGAGAACTCTATCAAGTTACATATGCGGAGTTCTCACACAGCATGACAACCCGTCTCTCACTCTAACAAGTCCTAGGTTCTTTATTGCAGCTCCGAGGCCAAAAGCAAACAGCTGGCTTTGGTACATGCACGTGACGGCAGGTGCCCACGCCATCCAGATCTGCTGAAGCTATTTCTTCCAAACTTCCCACTAGGCCTAGACAGACAGCCAGAATGCTGGGACCACAGACACACACACATTCCCCCACCAAGACTTGCTGGGAGGGCTCTGGCCTAGTATTGAGAGGCCCAGCCCCCCCTCCCAGCCCCGCCTCCCAGCCCCGCCTCCCAGAGGTTGCCTGGTGGGAAGCTGCCATGTTTTCAACAGTTTCCACCAGCCGCAGACCCAGAGTTTTAACACCATCCGCACAAGATTGTCATCTCCTTCCTCATGATGCAACCAAATATTTTTCTGCACTTGTGTAATTCTGAGGGAGCGTATGCAACCAGTCCATGATAGACCTTTTCCGAAAGATACTTGAGATGCGGGGTGAGATGTTTGCAATCTCTAAATCAGAATGCACAGTCAGGAAACCTAACACTGGATGCTAGACTACACAAACAATCCAGGACACAGTGGCTCTTATCGGACAAGAAGGTGCCTCTGATAAGATGGAGTGTTCTCTCTCATATAGAAGGAGAGAGGAAGAGAAATGGGCAGCTCAAACTCAAGGCCTGGCAACTGTCTCAAAGCTCACTCAGAAGCTCATCCAGAGCAGATTTGGCTTCTGCACTGCAAAGGAGACTACAGACTGCACAGACTGCTGCACACCTCTACCTTAGTGCTGACAATTACAAGTCTGCCCCATAGTTGCCCTCTCCACTTCACTGCCCTCTGCACAGACACAGCCTCTCTGGCATGATGGTATTCCCCTAGGTACCTCTCTACAAGCCCCCAATGCCTCAGCCACATGTTGTCACCGGGATGTCCACAGTGTCTTCATCAGAAAGGAGGCCTGTGGGCTCCTGTGGGCTGGGGGAGCTTCAGAACACAGGGCACTTTCCCTTTCCTGGCCATGACCCCAGCCCCATTCTTACCACACCCTGGTCAGCCAGGTTAACAGGTGGAATCTGTGCTCTCAATTTCCAAATGATGAAAAGCAGTTCACATGTATGAACAGCCATGTAGCCCCTTTTCAGACTGTCCATTTAATTCTCCCAGAAACTCCCTGGGTAGAAGTTAGCATTCTCTCTCTTTCACAGATAAAGAAGCAGAGGTCCAGAGAAGGCATGTGGTAGCTAATAAATGGCAGATCAGGATTCAAACATAGGTCTATCTGACTCCAAGTCAGATCTTCAGGGACAAAAAGAAAGTAAAAGCACATGTGATCAGGGACACGTGACATGCTGGGCAGGCATGTCTGGGGTCAGGGTGGCTTGAGCAGAGTAACCTGTCGGCAGTGGCCAGCTTACTAACAACCCCAGGGTACTACCAGCTTTATCCTAGTGATCACAGAGGAGAAAACAGCCATCCCAAGCACACTGAAGGCTTGGAATGCCCAACCTGAAATAAATTAGCTCTCCTCTAACTTTCCTATCATGGGGGGAACCATGACAGACATCATACATCACCTAAAGCCAAACTCAATTTGTACCCATTTATAACACAAACGTGTCTCAGGTGTAACATCAACTAGCTCATTTAGCATTCTGCACACTCCCCTCAGAGGGTTGGCAATGCACTGGTAGAGGCGAGACAGTGCACATCCACTTATGTGCAAACTTGCTCCACAGTGAGAGAAAAATCAGTTTACTCTAGATGGCAGAGGGAAAAACCCACACATTTGTAAAGCACTAGACAGAAGAAAGGATGGAGCCTGGCACAGGAGACAGCAAAATCTGTGCTGGCTGCCCAGATCCCCTGTGACTGACAGGATGGCTCCCAGGCACTAAAGGACTGACAGCCAACCATGCGGGATGTGCAGGAGTGAAGCTTGGCTCTGCTCGTCACCTTGTCCCCAGACATGCCTGTCCAGCATGCCATGTGGCCCTGACCATATGTGCTTTTGCCTTTTTTTTGTCCCTGAAGATCTGTTCTGGTCTGAGGCCTGTGTGCGTATGTGTTTATTTGTTTGGTGACCTTGTTAAAGGCCTTTGACTTCTCTATGCCTTTGTTTCCTGCCTGTTTGCATGAGGTCAAGTCTGTGGAGGTGCCTATGGGTCCAAGGAAGTAACAGATGGGGGGTGGGAAAAAGAACAGAAAGTGCTTTATAATTCATCATCATTAGCTCCATTCCCAACATTTTCAAATCCTAAAGCATCACAACACGTCAGCCAGCACCACAGACCCTCAGTGTGCAAAGCCCACAAGGACAGCCAGGCCCCACTGAACGGGGCCTCCCTGGGGAGGAGGGAAGCCCCTCTGAGAACAGCATCCTCCTGGTTCCTGCGAGTCCGATGACAGTGACAGCTGACTCTGGAGCCTTTTGTTCAACTATGTTTATTGAAGTATAAAATATGTACAGAAAAGTGCAAAAATCCTAAGACTGGTAAATTTTCATAAATGAACACACAGAGATGAAGAAACAGAATATTAGCATCTTCTCCAGCCCCTGAATTCTTGAAGACCACTTTGCAAGATGTTCTTATCCTTTCTGATTCTCATATGTGGTTAATTCAACCTGGTCTGCTGCCTGCCTGCCTGCCTAGGAGGAGGATAAAAGTGTCTGAGAGCAACTCAATGATGCAAAGACTATGTCCATGATCAAAGCTTGGGAGGAATCCGCTTGTAATCATGGGGTGTTGAGGCCTTGATCTTCCAAATGGAAGCCAGCCAAATTAAGAAAGGCATTCTCTTCCTTTCTGGGCTTCTCTAGGTTCCCTGGTGAGAAACTCAGGAGAGATTCCTTGGTTCCTGCAGCTGAGTCTTATACTGTAATGTACTCAGCAATGCTCTGATCTGGTCCAACCAGCAGACACCTCTTCTGATTAGTAGGGATCAATTGAGCACAATTCTTTATCCACAAAAAGGGACATTGATAACACCCCAAGATATCTGTTTTTGGGTGGGTTTTTTTTTATTTGATTGATTGTCGTCATATACTTTTCTTCTTCTTGAAGTTTTTTTTTTTAATTTTTAATGGACTTCATTTATTAAAGCAGATTCAGCTTCACAGTAAAATTGAGTAGAGTTTTCCCATATTCTCCCCAAGCCCCAAACATACACAGCCTCCCCCATCATTACCACCCCACCACGTGCCACAGTGGTACATTTGTTCAAACTGATGAGCCTACACTACACATCATTCTCACCCAAAGTCTGTAGTTTATACTAAGGTTTATGGCTGGTTGAAATTGGCAAAACTTTCTTATTCACCTACATAGTATATTCTGTAGGTGAAGCCCAGAGCCATTAGTTTCTCAGGCCAAAGGCTGAGCCAGACCTCCCCAGAAGATTTGGAGAGCTTCACCTTCAGAGGTATGTGAAGATCAGAAACTATATTTGCAAAGGACTTGAGGGTAAGCTGCAGCTTTTGTCCTGGAATGTTTAGAGATACCCCGCCCAAGAAATAGAAAGAAAGTCACATATTCAGTTTAAAATTTTCTAGTAGCTACTCTAAACAGGTAAAAAAAAAAACAAGCAAAATTAATTTGAATTGTACATTTAGTTCAATTTATCCAAAATATTGTTATTTCAACATGTAATGAGTATAAAAACTATTAATAAGATATTTTGCATTCATACTAAGCCTTCTAAACCAGTGTGTAGCATACACTTACAGCATATCCCAATCTAAATGCTAAACTTTCATCCTAAATACTTGATTGATTTTAGATTTTATTACATTTATCTTTAGAAAAGTAGATTCTCATAATCAAGTTGATCCAAAAATACGTGTAATTCTTCTAATACTTGAATCAAGTGTCAGTTTTCAAATTTAAATTAATTTCAATGAAAAATTATTAAAATTTCAGGTCTTCAGTAGTACCAGCCCCACTTCAAGCCTTCAATAGCCACCTTTGGCTGATGGCTCCCATGCTGGGCAGTGCAGGGCCAGCTCCAAGACTGGGGAGGTCCCTGGGTTGGCCATGCAGTCTTCTGCCCATGACCCCAAGGTCAATTAAACAGTGGAAAAACAAGGACAGTTCTGAATCTCTGGTTTTTGGTTTTTTGTTTGTTTGTTTGTTTGTTTGTTTGTTTGTTTTTTGCCTCTGTAGTCTTTGTGAGGAGCCAATTCAAGACCAATAGTCTACTAGGGAATGGGTGGTATCAAAAACCCATTTTTTGAAGACCAGTAAGAGTGTTGGGAGACAAGGACTCAAACCAGGGTCACATATGGTGGCGGCCACATGAATAGTTAATCACCACCACCAGGGCAGATTGACTGCAGCTCTCCCAGCTTCCCACCCCAGCAGGAGGTGCTCAGAGGTCCCCCTCCTTGCACAGCCACCTCCTACTCTGTCCTCATGGTCTCCTCAGCCCAACTGAGAAATTCAGTTGACAGCCCAGCTCCCTTCCTCACTAATATCTGACATAGCCCAAAGGTAAAATATGTGCCCCAAAAAAGACTGGGAAAACTCATCAAGGCAGAATAATAGTCAACACCACAATCCACAGTGCACAGCTAACAGAGCTCGTAAACTCATTGGGTTCTGCGTGCCACTGTAAGGTCAGTGTGCATCACCTCATCAAATCCTTTACACCACAAGCTAAGTACTAGTATGATCCCATTTTCAAGGGTACCCTTGACCTCCCACTACCTTTGCCTATTCCGTTTACACTGGCTTCGTCCCCAAACTCAATTTTCCCTCTAGACTCTCTGTCAGCAACCTGATCCATGCCACTGCTTCTCTAGGTTTCCTGTCCAGACCCCTCTCTTGAACACCATCTCTTTAATCCCAACTGCTTACTGACAATACCTGCATGTGTAAAACCACACATATACTACACACTCAAAATGTCCAAGGCTAAATTTACCGTGTCCCCCTGGCCAAACACATTCTTCCTCCTGAATTTTTATGCTCCCTGAATCATATGTGATTTACACAGTCATGAAAGCAAGGACCCAGACCTCTTTCCACACTGTCTCTTATATCTCATTGGTCTCCTATCATTCTAAGTTCAATTACATCTGTTCCCTTCACATGATTCAAGGAAGCTCCCCTTGTCTTTTGTACAAGCATACACAAGACAATAATCACAATCACAACTGTGTGTGTATGCCTAGCACATAGGGAGTGAGCACTCGTGAAATGTGTTGAATTAATGCCTTCCTCTTCTTCCTCTTCATTCCATCTTTTACAGCACTTCGGAAGCAAGTCACACACTTACGTCTCCAGGTAGTAAAGATGGAATAAGAGCGGTCAGATTTCCCTAGCCAAGGAAACCCAAGATTTCCCTAGCCAAGGAAACCCAAGCCCCACCAGAGGGTTGTGAGGAGGATGTGGGTCTCCACATTCTGACATCCCATAAGTCACAGACAGGACTGAAATCCAGTTCCCAGATGGGTGTGTGGGGACATCCAGACCTGGTTAGCATCCTAAGGAATAACTTGCCTACTTCCTCTTGGTCACTCTTCTCCCAGTCATCTGGAGCAAACGACCCATTTAAACATACTAGAAGTGATGATGAGAAGCAGGATAATAAGGTAGCTGGCCCCCAGGCCCACCGGCAGGGATCACGGTGTGTAGGATAGAGTGTGGGGACTGCTCTGTCGCTCTCATCTGTCACACATCAAGTGAGAAAAGATCTATTTTTTCCCCAGGCAGCATGCCTACAACTTCAATTGGCCCAAAATAACCTTGGCTAAATTTGCTTGTGAGATGTTCTAGATGGTACACAGTGATCCATAAGAAGCTGTCGCGAGAAGCCTCACCACGACATAGTGGGAACCGGAACTCCACAAGATGAGTAGATCTGAGCCAGGCCTGGGCTCCTACCAGAAAAGAGCGTCCCCAGTTCTGAGCCCCACTTCTCTGGCTGGCTGTGGTACAGACTTCCTTCCGGCCACCACTCTGCTTCCCAGCAATCTCACAGCTGTCCAACTAGACACAGAGCCTCCTCCCTGTTTCAACAGTTTCCTGCCCCCTCACTCACTGCTGGTTCAGGCATGCAGGACACTGCCTGCTCCTGGCATAGGGAGAGTATAGATGGGTATTCCCACCCCAACCCGCCAAGACACAAGCTTGGAAAACACTCAAAGAGCACATGAGGCTAGGCTGGGCATCCTAAGATGTCATCTGAGGCCTAGGGGCCTTTACACCAAGCTAGTTCCAGGAAAATCAGCCTGGGGAGTTTGCAATGTCAGTCCCCAGACAGTACTCATGGTTTGAAACTACCTTAGACAGAAAGCATGTTATGAGAGGGGCTCAAAATGCAAAAACGTGTTCCCATGTGACCAGCAAGAGGCTGCCCTGATTAAGGAGCCAGCCATGGCATAGCATGCTCTGGATCCAGACAAGGTTGAACTGAAACCCTGGTTTCCTCTTACCAGCTCTGTGACATGGACACACGTGGTTTCCCAGACTGAGCTGCAGCTTCCTCAGTGTAGATGGGGAATAGTAACAGTGTCACCTTTTTCTTTGGGGAGTACTAAGTGATAAAATGTATATCACCTGGCTGGGTGGGGGTCAGTCTAGCCCTTAGACATGTCTGCTGTGTTGCCCTGCCATCAGCACCACCTGGTTCCAATGCAGAGAGACCATGAATAGGAGTGATTTCAACAACAGTGATTTGACTCCTAACTTCCTAACTATCACAAGCAACCTTATCAGAATTGGCATCTTCCTTGTAACTTTCAAAGTAGTCACAGTCGGGGGTTCCACCAGTCGGGAACACATTATATGTACCAAGTTCTTTCCAAATGCTATCACTTTTGCCACGACCACAGCCCTAAAAGGAAAGTCATTATCTCCTCATTTCACAAAGGAAGAAAAAGAGAGAGAGGTTGGGTGTTTCCCACAGGTGTCACACAGCTAGTAAGTAGCAAGACTGGATTTTGAACTTGAAGCAGAACCTCGTATCTTGTGCCCTGCACTGTCTACAAGCGGAGATCATGCAGCTCAGCCAGGGTGAAGCTCCAGCCTGGCAGACAGCTGGACTTTTCACTATGAATAAAGAACTAGGACCTGGAATAGCGCCTCTCAATCCCCAGAATCCCAGTAAAACTGAATTCTGAGCCTACAAAACTGAAAACCAAACCGCCACTCTGAGGAACCTGTTCCTCTGCCTCAGGGTACAGACCCTCTGTGCCCCACAGCAGGTGGCCAGCCCCCTTCCTGGGCTACAGTGTTCCCTTGCTACTGCAGCAAAATCTTTGCCAGCAACACCCCCAGGCCTGCAAGGGCGTTGCTGACACGCCCAACACAAACCCATCCAAACTCAGAGTTTTGACGACAATTAGCTCCAACTAACATATGTGAAACATCTATATTATTACATAATTTATATACATTTCACAATGTTTGTGGGAAATATAAAAACCGCATCACAAACTATTTGCATATAGATGGCGGGTTATAAGCATGTTTGTATTTGATGAGTAATATCTGAAATACGCACACATACATATCGCTCTTACCAGTGCCAAAATGCTTGATTTCTGACATGACTTCAAGTGTACACTGATCATTTAACAGTTTGTTAATTTTTAAAATTTGCAATATAGAATTGTCCATTTCTGAACATGTAAGTGATTTTCAACTGCTTGATGAGCTGTTGCTGCCAAGTATCAGAGGAATGGAGGATGAGGGTTTCTAGCAGCTTTCCTTCAGAGAAGTTAGGAATCAGACTCACACTCCTTGTGGATGGTTGCAAAGAGGATGTCACTCCCTCAATCCAGTTTGCCATCTACTACCAAGTCAAGGACAGAAACCTGACACCTTTTTTTTTTTGAGTTGGGAGTCTCACGTCGTCTGCCCAGGCTGGAGTGTAGTGGCACGATCACAGCTCACCAAAACCTAGACCTCCTGTGCTCAGGTGATCCTTCCACCTCAGCTTCCTGAGTAGCTGGGACTACAGGCATGTGCCACCCCATCCAACTGGTCTCAAACTCCTGGGCTCAAGTGATCCTCTTGCCTTGGCCTCCCAAAGTGCTGGGATTACAGGCATGAGCTACCACGCCCAGCCCAAAAACCTGACACTTATTTGACAAACACACACTCAGCTTCTACTCTTTGCCAGATGCTGTGCTAAGCATAGAGGACCCAGAAGTAAACCCAAATGGCAAGAAGCAACCCAGACCTAGTCTGGAGCCAGCACAGAGTAAGTGCTCAATAAAGGATGGTGATGTTGATAGGTGACCAGAAACTGGTACTTATGGTGGCAGGTCCAGCCCTCATATGGAGATAGACACTGGCATGGATGTGAATCCCACCTCATCACAGCCGGGTTCTGGGACTGGAGAAAATGCATGACATACTCTCAGTCTCTGTTCCTGGTCTACAAAGCAAGACCAAGACCACCGAGCTCACAGCTGCTGTGAAGTTGAAGAAACCATCTGTTGAAAGCAGGCTGCACTGGGTCTAGTCCATAGTCAGGTAGTAGGAGACAGGGAGAAGGACTCCACTGGAGGCAGCAGCCTGCCTTCCTTGAGGGTCTTCTGGGGTAAAATCCCAGGCTTCTCTGATTATTTTCTAATTGTGGTAAAATATACATGACATAAAATTCACTGTTTTAGTCATTTTTAAGTATATAATCCCATAGCATGTAATAGTCACCCTACTTAATTCTAGAATATCTTTATCACCCAAAATAAACTCCATATCCTAGCCCCTGGCAAACACTTTATCTGACTTCTGTCTCTATAGATTTAACTGTTCTGGACATTCCATATCATCAGAATCATGCAATATTTGTCCTTTGTATGTGTGGTTTCTTTCACTTAGAATGCTTTGAAGTTTTATCCAAGATATAGCATGTGTCAGAATTTCCTTCTTTTTTATGGCTAAATAATATTCCATCATACTGATGTACCATTTTCTGTTTATCCACTCAACAGTTGATGAACATTTGGATGTTTCTACTTGTTGGCTGTTGTGAATAATGCTGCTATGAAACCCTTAACTGATTCTAATGAGTGGGACAGATATCACTTTGATTTTCATGAACTCAGATTATCACATCATTCTTAGAGAGGCTGGACTCCTCCTGCCATTCCTTTAAGCCAAAGTTTTTTTTTTCAGTCAAAGCCAGCAACTGATGACTTTACAGTCATATACACACACTGCCTATGTTTTGCCTACACATCAGACAATGTCTCGTGTTTCTTCACCTCAGGTTTCCTAATTGATTTATTGGCATAAAATCAACTCTCGCACTATTAGAACTGTCATTACAGAAACTGTTAATCATTAACCTGCAAATATTGTCATCATGAATTTCTCGTTGGCTGCGTATAGAGAGAAAAGAGAATGAACGTGGGGTAAACAATGAGTTAACACTAGGTTCTGCCTAGGATCCTTTATGGACATTATCTGACTTGATCCTCCCAGCCATCCTGGAAGGCAAGAGTTAACATCCTCTGTTACACGAATGAGAAAGTTTAGGTTCAAAGAAGTAAAGTGACTTATCTCAAATCACATAGCTCATGAGAGACTGAACTGCCCTTCAACCTCCAGGTGTGTCTGGCTCCAAAGCCACCTCCTACTTCAACACCTGACACTTCCTTGATGAAATAATTATGAACAATGAGCCACCTTTGTCTCATTACCTGATGTCTGTGTGCTTCTGCCCATCAAACTGGGTACCACAGCAACTCTGCAGATAAACAAGCTCCCATCTTTGTATGCTGTGTTTGAGGCAACTCTGCCCCTTTCATTCTGGGAAGGCAATAGAATGTTATGCACTCTTTGAGGCTATGGATTGGTGTCCTGGGCCAAGAGATTGGAAGCCAGGGTCTCTAGCATGCTCCAATTTACTGCCTGACGTCAGGTGAGCCAGTCCACTGAACTGGCCCTGATCTTCCTGCCAATAAAATAAGTATCTGTTGTCTGCCCTCGAGTGTTCTAGGAATGGTGAGAATTGTCTTTAGATATTGGGATCTTCAGATAGTCACATGCATATTCACATGGACGAGCTAGACTCAAATGTGTAATGGTCAATCTTTACCAGAGATGCAGCACTCAGGACAGCTAGGGCTCCCTTTGGCATGCCCCTTAACCAGTGCCTGGGGGCCTGGGGAATCCACACTTGTCTCTGAAAAGCCATCTGGCAGGAGGGATTCAGGAGCTATGGGAAAGTGATGTTTTCATTTCAAATGATGGATTTGTAACTAAATAAAATTGCATGATCATGAGCAAAATATCCACACTTAAAAATTAACATTAAAATATGTCCCAGGTCTTCCAGTAGACTTCCAAATTGGAAAATCCAAACATTAACAATATCCTAGGAATTCTGAGGGGTGAGAATCAGCAAAGCCTACTGTTTTATGCTTTCCCCTTCACCCCTTGCAGCAACCCTTCTGAGACCAGACTTCTTCTGGCCTTCACTCCCTCCCTCATCCGTCTTCTCTGACATCATGGCTCTCCAGAGTGTCTGTGAAATGATGAGTCCCCAACATGTATCTGCAGCCCTGACCTCTCCCCTCATCTCCAGCATGGTAGATCTGGCTGCCTCTTCCAAGCTTCCAAATGGATGTCTCAAATTTAACATCTCCAAAACCAAACTCCTGGTTAACAAGCCCCACCCCCCACAACCCCCTCCTCTGCAGTCCTCCTTGCCCCAACAAACAGCCACACCATTCTTGTTACACAGGCCAAAGGCACCATCCTTAACTCCTCTCAAGACCCACATCCAAACTTCCACAGATTCTGTTACCACGCCTTCAAAACACGTCCAGAATCTGACCATCTAGGTTTTCTACTTCTGTCCCCGCATCAAAGCCCCTATCACCTCTTGCCTGAATTGCTTCAGTATTGCTCCCAAAGGCCTCCTTTTCCTCCTTTCCCACCATGGCATGTTCTGCAGAGCAAATCTGTTCGAACACTCTTACGGCTTTCGTCTTGGAGTAAAACCCAATTTCTTGACAAAGTCCCACCAGGCCTTACCTGACCTGCTTCCAGGGTGTTTCTCAATCATGCCAAATACACCCTCACTCAGAGTCTTGGCACCAGCTGTTGCCTCTGCCTAGGTGCTCTTCTCCCCATATCCCAATGGCTCACTCTCTCACCCCTTGCAGTCCTCTCAAATGCTTCCATGTCCAGAGGGGCCTCTTCTCTATAGCAGGACCCTCACAGTACTGGGACCCTCACCCCTTTCTCTTCCCCTTACTCATTTTTACTTCCCTTTACAGTGCGTATCACACCAACTATGTCACAGATCTGCATCGTTCTCTGGTTATTGTTTGTCTCACTTCACTACAATGAAGGCTCCACGATAAACTGGCTCAAACTGGCCATATCTCACTGGCTGGCATATCATAGATGCTCATTAAATATTTGTGAGAAGGAGAGAAAAGGAACGTCACAAACATGAAAATTCAAACCCAGAAATTCACACTGCCCAAATTCAAACAGCCAGAAAGCAGAGAAGCTGGAAAGCAAGCCTGGTCTGCCCGTCTCTGTCTCTTTCTTCCTCCAATGAATTGCCTCTTTGGGCCACATTCTTTTCAGAAATTGAAATCACTGTCCTGAGTCAAGTGAAAGAACTGGAGACAGATACCATTTCCAAGAAAAATGTAAAAAGTAAATGTTATGGTAACAAATTGCCCATGATCTAATTATCATCATCAAACATTTATATTAAGGGCCTATGAGCACTTGGTGCCCTGCTTGGCATGCTCCTCGGAGGGAGAGAGAAACTAGAACAGCAGGCCATGGGAAGCCCATGACGATGAATGATGTTTCAGCCTTCTGTGCAGTCCAAGAGAAGGGAAGAAAGCAGAATCTGAGAAGGCTAGGAATTAGGTATAGGCAAAATGAGAAATCAGACTTCTTTTTCGAAAACCAAATCCAGGCCTACATGGACACCTTCTGAAGCCCTTATAGGAGCACGGGGGCTATGCTCTGCAGTAGCCTAGACTGTAATACAGCCCCCAAGTAACACCCAGACAGGATGGCACCTCTGCATCCTCCCCGCAGTCCCAGAAAAGTGGGTCACCCCCAAGCCCTCTCAGTAGGCAGCTGAGTCTTTGGGCTGGACAGGCCTCCAGGCAAGCAGGAATGTCAGCTTTCTCCTGTCACACCCATAGAACCCCTGGACCCCTGGAAGTCCCGCAAGACAGAAATGGTAACCACCCCTGATCACAGAAACAGGTACCCCTTTCCACTCACAGACTCCAGTGTTAAAGGTGCTGTCTGCATTCCCTCTGAGTTAGGAAGCAAGCAGGGTGTCAGTCAGAGGGTGTCACCCTGTCTCACCTCATCCCCAGTGACCCTGGGGTCTCCCCTATAGAAAAAGGGAATTCCTTGTCCACACTTGGATTCATTTTTTTTTTTTTTAAGTGTTCAGGGGACAGAGTTATTCAAATTTTCAACTTCAGAATTATAAATTTTAAATTATTTTAAGTAAACTTACCCCTCAGAGTAATCAAATAGAAAAGCCCAAAGCTCCTGCTATGTTGTTAATATTTGATTTTTTTTAACAAGGTACTTATAGGTGTGCTAACACAGCTAATGGCATCGAGGTAACAGATGTCCTTGTGAGTTGCCCAGAAAAAAGGAGATATTAAGAGTTTTAAATTCTACACGTGTGTGAGTGTGTATGTGTAGAATATGGAATATATAAACATCTTTATATAGGATATATATTTTATAAATAAATTAACCAAAGAGAGGCCTACCACAGGACAAACAGAAGAAAAGACATCAAAATTCACCTACCAGCTACTAATGGCAGGCATTCTGTCAAGCCTTTCACAGACATCATCTCGCTGAATCTTCACAGAACCTGAGCAGATATCACAGTCTCCATCTTAGAGGGAGAGAAAATGGAGGCTCCAGCAGTTCTGTGATTCATCCACAGTCACTTAGACCATAAATGGCAGAACAAAAATTTAAATCCATTTCTGACTGTTCTAAAGCAAACATTCTTTTCATGATACAATACTGCCTCCCAGAAACCAGCTTCACTTCCTGATAAGGACCCTCCTCTAGGGTCCCCTGGCATCTGGAAGCTCCCGCTATAATCATACTGTGTGATTACAATTACAGTTGCTTACTTCCTGTTTGGCTTGCCTTACTGGAGTGTGAGTTTCTGAGAACAAGGGCCTTGTCCATCTTTTCCCCAAACTGTGCCTGGATGGACTGGTGTATGAACAGATGGGCAGTAAGTGGATGGTGGATGGATAGATAAATGGAGGGATGGATGGATAAATGAATGGTTAAATGGATGGATGGGTGGATGAATAGGTGGTTGGATAAGTGTATGGATAGATGGACAGATAGGCACGTGGAGTCATAGGGGATTCACTAAATCTAGCCTTCATGGTTATTTAGACAAGAGCTTTTGGAGCTGAGCTGCCTTGGACCAAGGCCTCTCTTCCCAGTGTTTATAACCACCCTCTCACTAGCAGCCTTTACTTTTTCTACTTTGTCCTAATAGGCCAGTTATCTCTCCATCACAGCAGGTGACAAGATTTTAGCTAACAGTTCTGAGATGGATTTCTCTGGAAAGGGAAGGTCCATGCTAACAGATGCTATTCTTATTCATAGAGCTTTCTAATCCCCTCTTTAGTCATGCTGAATTATTTGCCTCAGTGCTACCCTGCAGGATTGAGTTCCAAAGGTTGATTAATTATATGTTGCCAAAAAAAGGGTTCCCACGTGTCTATTTTAAATTTGCAGACTTTTAATTTTATCAAGTGCCCTCTTGACTACAAAAACACCAATGGTAGTGAGTGTGCTTTGTGGGATCCAGCCAGGTGCCATAGGTCCCAGCAGAGGAGGCACCAGCCAGGCGAGTGTCATAAAACTGTGTTAAGAGTCAAAGTAGGCTGGCGGCACAGAGTAGGCTTATTATGGGCTCCTGGGGTCTACAACACTCAGCTTTTGGTTCACTCAACAGATATTTTATTGGGCATCCACTGGTGCCAGGCCTTAGGCTAAGCACCAGGTATGCCCTAGGGAACAAAACAGTATGGTCCAGGAGGGAGACAGATAATGAACATAAAGTAAATCAATAAACATGGGCATAATATAACACCATATATAACATATATCTATCAGTAATAATATATAGATATTCACAAGGTGAGAGATGCACTCCCAGGGAAGTAGCAGGTGCTTTGAGAGAATAACTTGGGTATGGTAAAATATGGCAAAATATCAGCACACCAGGACTATGAGACGCTTGGAGTGGGAGCCTCGGGTCAAAGCTTCGGAGAGCCTCCTGCAGCCCATCTCAAGCAGACCTGGGTGTGTTCTCAAAAAGCAGGGCTATAGGGGCACCCCACCAAATGCAATACAATCAGTTTAGGGAAAGGGAGGGGAGGTGATCAGCCTGGAATCCAGGGAAGAAAGCCGCCAAAAGCAGAAACTTTCAGGGAAAGGTTATGCAGGACTCCAGACTCTAGCCTGCCAGACTCTGGACAGACAGGTTCTAGGTGGCTTAGAACATGAAACAGACATTCCTACCATGAAACAGTGCTCTCTGGGCTGGGCGGACTTCCTGTGAGGCTAGCAAATGCTATCCCAGGATTTCTGGTCTGCAGTCACACATGGGTTTGGCTGCTTGCCTTGAGTTTGTACTTGTGAAGAGGGTCCCTCTAAATGAGGTGGCAAAACCGAACTTTGAGGCTGTCAATCCAAATGCCCAACCCTGCATCCTGGTGAACTTTCCAAGGAATGCTGCCATCTGAAAAGTCTTGAAGCCAGTCTCTCCTACTCTGATCATAACCCTCTGACCATGCTCCTCAAGGACCACCAGCCAGACGTCCAGACCCAGTTTCTCTGAAGAGACAGGATACTCTCCTATGGCCAGCAGAGGTCAACAGGAAGTGTGCCTGTCCTGCCTCCCAGCTCCTGCTGGGGTTGAAAACCTAAGGCCTCATTCCCACCCAGAGAAACCCTCTCACTACAACCTGGGTAGGAGTATTTACCAGCTGACAAGTTGAGAGGCCCTCCGCTGCCCACTCAGTGAGAGAGGAACGGACTGGGATTTCTGTCTTTACAGGGCATGGTGAGAATTGATTGGAGTATACATTCATGATGCAGGTAACCCAGACACACGGCCCACATCTTCTGCAGCCTGGAGGGAACACTCTGCTCCCCCACGCTCTGCCACTTCCCATTTAGTGGTTAAAACAATGTAGGCTACATTACAAATCAAAATAAGCAACACTGCATTTTATAATTAGCCATAACTTGACAAATTAATTGGTACAACAGCACAGTGTGTTCCCTGAAGCACGGCTTACTATATTTTGCTTAGAGAATATATGTCACAAATTACAGTTGTATTATTCAAAGTACTTATGCAATCAGAGTGAATTCTAAAGATGCCCTTTTGGTACCACTTTCTGGGATGGAACAAGGGGCTCAAGGCAGCTAGAAATATCATCAAACCTACCATCCAAGCTTCAAGCTACAAAAGTGCTTGCAAAGATGTACTTCTTTCCCTGAAAGGGGAACAAAAGCTGTCAAGGACCAAGATCTGGCGTCTGGAGAAAGTTAATAACACTTAGTTTCTTGAGGGGGTGTGAAATGACAGAGAATCTGGGCCTCAGGAAGCAGGGAGCCTAATGATCAGGAACGTGCAGGGCTGGAATCCCAACCAACATCTATTAGCTGTGTGACATTAGGCAAGTTTATCATCCAGAAATGGATACGGTAATAATGATACCTACCTTGCAGGGTTGCTGTGAGGACTGACGTGTTGCTCCATGCAAAGTGCTTATACCAGGGCCTGGTCTATGGGAAAAGGTCAATAAAAGTTGCCACTATTTTTCCAAGATGTACTTCCGTTGAAAGGTTTAAAAGGGTATATTAGGAAGCCTTGATAGATGGGGGTCTGGATGCTCCACAGAGACATTCATTCCTTCAGAAATGGGCCTGTTCTTTCCTTGTTAGTTCAGAAACTCAGAAACAGTTTGTTTTTGAGGACTAAATTCACAGAAATGAATGTACATACCAAAAAGCCAGTGAGTGAGCTGGCAGTGAGAACTATAGCCAGTGGTGTGCTGGTAAATGTTTAACATCTAGCCCTTAGGTGGGATGGGGTGGAGTGAGAAGCCCTGAGCTCTGTATATGCCAATTTCCATGCTATAAATACTCTATTATGGGCTGAATTGCATCCCCCTAAAATTAATATGCTGATATCCTAACCCCCATGCCCCAGAATGTGACATTATTTGGAGACAAGGTCTTTAAAGAGGTGATTAAGTTAAAATGAGTCATATGAGTGGGTCCTAATCCCATAAAACTGAAAATAAGAACACAGATACTTCATTAGGAGAGGAAATGAGGACATAGATACGCACAGAGGGAAGGTCATGTGTAGACCACCATCTGCAAACTAGGAGAGAGGCCTCAAGAGAAACCAGCCCTGCTGACATATTGATTTTGAAGTCCTAGCCTCCAGAACTGTGAGAAAGTCCATTTCTGTTGTTTAAGCCACCCTATCTGTACAACACATTGATAAGGAAGCCCTAGCAAACTAATATTCCCCCCATGGCCAATTTTAAGCTACCAGTGTGATGTTTCTGAATGAGACAGTGTTGTAAAGAAATATGCATGATCAGCTCTCATGAGCAGGTACAAGCCAGGTCCAAAATAAACACTAGTTAAAAATGAACCTGAGATTACAATCTTACACATGCTTTATTCCACAGCACATACTGCATTCTTCCTTAGAGAAAAATCTCCCCAGTTGCTGAGTCAGAAGCAGGAGGTGACTAATGGGACAACAGGACTTAGCCAAACGCACAGTCATCTGCAGAACTACCTTGCTTTCCGATGAGCCTGGAAATGCAGGAATGGAAGTCTGGCTTCCCTTGCACTGTTTTCCAACAGACGTGGCTGACATTGGCCTCTGGAGCTTCTTTGTCTTTCTTCTGGACAGACCAACCTCTACGTCTCAGTCCTTCTTATCTTTTCTCTTTAACTTTGTGTATGCCTGTGCAGACCTGCTTTGTGTTGCTAAAGAGGTGACTCTCAGAAGATGGTTCTTTCACTCTTATTTCCTAGCTCTTGGAGTAGGGGAGTCACCTTGCTACAGGATTCAACCCTCTCTCAACAGGCTCAATTTTTAAACCCAAATTGGTATCCCTGTGGTAAGCAAACCAAGCAATTGGCAAGTCCCACCAATTTTGCTTTCCAAATATTTCTAAAATTCATCTCTATTCTCCCTCCCTCATATTACTTCTTCCATCTGGTCCCTCTCTCCCTTCCCTCCAGACAGCTGTCTCAAGCCCCTCAGAACAGACAGGCCTGTCTTTGTGCTTGGAGTCTCTCCTCAGCCAAGGGAGGTCGGCCTGGCCTAGCAGTCAGGCTCCTTCAGAGCCCACACAGATGCCAAGGAGGATAGGGAGGCTCCGTGAAAAGCAGAGAAAGCTCTGGGTGTGCAGCATGGGCCATAGTGCCTGGAGGAAAAAGATAGAGGAGGCAAGAGGGACTCCACCAGGAAAAATAAAGCCCCACTTGCCCAGGGCTCCAGGATAAGGGGAGAGCAGAGGCCCTGGAGGCATCAACTGAAAGGCTGGCTCAGTGGTCAAAGAAGCTTCTAGAGCCTGGAGGTTTGAAAGTAGCGGGAAGTGTTGCCAGTGCTCAAGTAGCAGGCTAATAGTAAACTCAAGAACTACAAGGCACCACCAAAAAACTCTATGAGAACCAATGGAACTGCCAAAAGGAGGCAGTGATCCTGCCCTTTCTGGAATGGGCAAGCTGCACTCTGAGTATCTTCTTCTTAACCTCTGAGCATCATAGAAAACTCAAGACACCAGCACAGATCAAAATGTCTACTCCACCAGTGGAGAGTGAAGTTACATACCCTTCCCCACATGAAGACATACCTGAAACTTCCAACCAGGAAATATCTTTCCTCAGCCTCAGCTCTTCATTCCAGGCACCCAGTCAGGCCCTCTCTCTCCTTGACTCTCTCCTCTCTGACCCCCATTAGCCCTCTGTCTCCCCAACATCCCTCTGAAGAAGACTATCAATAATCCAGGAACCAAACACTAGGAAAGAGCTCCCTTTTTATCCCAATAGAATTATATCATCATAAGGCAGATCTTCCTGACAGCCAAGGGCATAGGGGCCCCACATCCAGGATGTCAGGAAGCCCAAGGAAGACCTTCCCTGGGAGTGTCTCTTGCCAACAGCCTCTTGCCAGCAGCTCAGTGACCTCTGCCCTCTTTACTGATTGCATGGGGCCCAGAGGCAGGTAAGGGAACAGGTAGACAGGATGCCAGCTATAGGTGACCTACCTCAGCTCTGCATCCAGTTGGAGCTTCAATTTGATCTCTGGCAAATTCACAGCTCAGTTGAATTCAATAAAAAGTTCCCCTGTAACTGTACACTGCATCATAAGTAATCAAACTACCAGATTTTTGACCACTTGTACAAATACAATTTCTTCTCACATTCTCCATTTGTTTCCAAAATGTCAACCATTACACTGAATTTCACAGATCTACAAAAACTTGTATTTTCTAAGACTTTAAATAACTGGATCTTTACCTACAAGGTGAATTATACCCATGTGATGTGAGCCTGTGAGATTTTAATTTTCTGTGATGACTAATGCATGCCAATAGAAAACAAAAATAAAGTTCTTTTAACATGATCATTGAAAGCCTTAATAATCATTACCTACAACATGTACTCAATAGCAAGAAAGCAAGTTATATGTTATTATGTAACACCAGTCTTACATCTATTTTCAATAGTCCAGTAAAGAAATGTCAGATATTTTACCAAGCCCTGATACAGAAACACTGCTGAAGATAGCAGGGTTCTCAAGGTCAGGAAGTGAACTATGTTGCGTTAAACTCTAACCTATGTTGAGTAAGCACCAGGCACATAATAAGCACTGTATAAATGTTTGCTGAATAAAGGAACTAATGGCATTACACTTCACTGAGCGTATATTTTTTAAAATTCCAGGCAAAAACCCGCTTCTATTCCCTACTTGCTAATCATAGTGAATAAACTTATAAACCAGTATTTGCCTAACAGTTTTTGACATGCTAGTGAGTGACTTTACCTTAGGTATATTTTAATTACTCGTGCTTCTGCAGAGCCAGGAAGGCCTGAGACGTTGCTGATCAATAGGCGATCCATGATTTACTCAGAAAAATAGAACTAGACATTTGTAAAAGCAACCTTCTTATCTACAGGTCCACCATAGGTTAATTACAGCCCACCTGATCTTCCCAGGGGTCTTAAGACCTCATCTTCCCTAAAAAACCTTAAAGGAGAAAAAAACTACCAATTGTATCACAGAGTGCTATTACAGGGTCCCCCATGGGATCCCCAACTCTTTGGGATGTGCAAAAATGGCATGGGACAGAGGAGAAGAACAGCATGAGTGATGTCCAGACCTTCAGGGGGCTTCATGGAACTCACACATTTCTCTGCTAAAGGAAAAGCCAAAATTCTTTGTTCTCCAGTAGAACTTGGCAGCTCATTTTGACAAGTTATCTTGTATAGGCCAAAAATTCATTCCTTTTAGACTGCCGAGCTGGATGCTGCAGCAAGGAGTCTCAGTCCAGTGCTAGAACATCCTCAGGCCCTGGGTCAGATGCCAGGCACAACCATGCAAATGTATTACATATTCGTTCCTCAGATGTTTACCATTGACAACTGCTATGTGCCAGGCTCTCCTCTCAACACAGGGTGCAAGGACCTACAAATCCTTGCTCCCGTGCAGTCTACCATTTAGTGGAAAGAGTTCATGCATGGAGAAAAGGTACTGAGTGCTTTTGGGGGACCAAATAATCTTCCTAAAGTTTTATTTGTATTAACTCACT
The DNA here is from genome assembly GCF_000164805.1 of Carlito syrichta. Lineage (NCBI taxonomy): Eukaryota > Metazoa > Chordata > Mammalia > Primates > Tarsiidae > Carlito > Carlito syrichta. The sequence continues at coordinate 308,076 of NW_007113422.1, read as the reverse complement.
CAGTCCACATGACAACCCAGTGTGGTAGGCTCTCATTATCTTCATTTTTCAAATGAGGAAAGTGAGACATGGGGAGGTTAAGTCACTTGTCAAAGTTTACCCAACTATTTATGGCAGAGTTGGGATTTGAACCCTGACCCTCTGCTTCTGGAGTCCTTACTCAAAACCACTGCAGTATCTTGGTGGGCAAAGGTCTGGAAGTACTGGGTAACTATATCCATACACACTAGAGCAGTACTGCAAAGCAAAATGAACATACAGTGTGTGGATCAATAGAGTAATGAAGCGGTAGAAATTATTTTGACAAGCGAAACTGAGATTTTCTTAGGAAGAGAATGGTCTACTTCTCTAGACAAACAGGGCAACAGATGAGCCACATTCATCCTGAATGTTGACTGGTCCCAATGCTTAAAAGGAGAGGAATGCAGCCTGTATAATGAAGGAGAAGATTGTGGGCTTCTCAGGCAATCTTGGAGGAAAATGATAAGGAACAGAGATGGAGTGAGAGAGAGAAGAAGGAGAGCAGAAGGAAGCGGAGGAACCTAGTGATCATCTCTGGATATTTCAGCCAGCAAATATCGAGGAAAATTTATCAATATTTGATTGTCAAGATGATTGTTCATTGGTGAGAGCCATTGCTATTGTTGGAACCAGAGAAGAACTAAGGTTCCCATGGGGAAGGGAAGGTACAGAACAGAGTCTGCATATGCTGAAATCATGGCTTAGAGAGAAAGGAGACCAGTGATAAACCCTTGGGAATATCTCTGGGTGAGATCTGGACTCCAAACAGCCATGGACTTGAGCCAGTAGTGGGTGGGGGATGATTTCTCCTAGATCTCAAGGCACACAGTGGCCTGTATCTTAGTTCTGGATTATAAACAGCATGGCCACATCAGGTAGACGATTAAGAATGTCTCTCTTCATTTTCTTCTCAAAGTTTATCCCCCAAAAAAGTTTGTTTAATAATGATCATATGCAAGAGTTAAACCCTGAACTCACTTGATCACCTGGATTTGTCCCCCGATGCCAGCAGAGGTAGGAGAGATTATTATCTTGACAAATAAAACTGTCAAGGAAGGAAATGTCGTTTGCTCATTTCTAGACAATTTCCCCATAAAACTCCCAATTATTGATCACTTATATACAGTATCTTTAAGTGCTTTGAATCCCTGCAATAATGCTGCAAAAAGTTAAGCCCATTTCATATAAAAAAAAAAAGGACACAGAGACTCAAAGAGGTCAAATCCTTGCTGAGGCCACATGGTTAGCAAGCAGTCACATGGGGATACCATGCAGGTCTGCCTGACAGCAAAAAGGCCACATCCTCTCCCCCAGCACGACTCTCAAGTCAGGCAGAGCTGTGGCCACACCAGAAGTTGCAGAACTTCTAAAGACTCAGTACCATATTCTCTGAGCATCAGAACAAATGATTGCCTTGAAACTAATTAGCTACTCATACTTAAAACCAATTAATCTTCGTTAAGCTCAGTGAAGTCTCACCCTCAATGATTGAAAATACCAAACTTGAGTTCATCATCAAAGACGACTCCACAGCAGGAAATGCACTCTAAATGATTCGGCCTCCTTAGTTACCTGGGCCCTGGTGGAAAAAGGGACTCTGGCAACAGACAGAACTGTAATCCACAAGCGTGGAGCAAAGCCAAACCCTGCTTACACGGACCCGAGCCGGGCACACATTATTAAAACATAAGCTGAAAATCGCTTATTCTGCTTTAGGTGATTAATAGAGTTGGCTTTTTCCTGGGACATAGAGGCAGCCCTGAGAAATGATGCAATTACTCCCAGTGAATGAGGACATTAAGGGACTTGTTGCTAACAGGGTGGTGTGTACAATTTCATGGTTAATTAGGACTTTTTGGGGGGAGCATTGCTACATTATCCAGACTAAACAGAGTTCCTAACCCTGCCCTTTCCTTGCCTTCAAATTGTTACAAAGTAAACATTAAGGATTGAGAAAATCAAAGCAGCTCTGGGTTAATTAGAACCCAGTGATGATTGCTGCAGATGATTTTGGGGGTAATCTTAGATGAGTCAAATCTAGATGACCTTTCATCCCACGCGAGCCACCTTGATGCCCTCCATGGTGCCGCAGAAGGACTTGGAGACATGGTTTCTAGGTAAAAAAATGACTTTTAATCAAGACGAGGAAATGGAATTACATGTGTAATTAGATAGAAAAGCTGCAAAACCACAAGCTAGGGAGCTCACTGTAATATTGAGTGTCTGTTCTTGGAGGTTGGTGAGAACTTAGGCATAAATTATGCTGATGAAGGCATTTGGATTTTTGTTCTCTGGTCGACTGGAACTTCCCAGGAGGAAAATAAATGGTTGCTTTGTCCTCATTGGAAATACCCCACATGGCAATGCAGTGGTTGCATTCCTTTTGTCGGCTCCTGCTTTTGACTCTCCTAGCCCTAACCAGAAGAAGTTCATCCTCCTTGCACACAAATGAGCACATGGGCTCATTTTCCTCACTTTGGAAAACAAACTCCAGATGCCCAGTGAAGAACTATTTCAAAGCGCGAGGATCAAAGATCACCAATCAGGGGCTGTAATTTGCATTCATTTCATTTCAAGTGGGTAGGCACATGAAGCAGAGTACCATACTCTTTTTTTTTTAAATAAATAATAGAAGACAATGGCTTATTTGACCTCTAAAGGATCACTTGAGTGCCTGTCTAGGCAAAAGTAGGACAATGAGGCAGCCACCGCCTTGGGATTTGCATTCACTTATACAGTCACTTCCCTTGGAGCCTTTAAAGCCTGGCAGAGGTCTCTAAGAGAGAAGGCATCAAAATTCTAATATTCTAAGTTAGAGTCCTGTCAGGGTATGCCAGAGTGGCTCCTGCACGTCCTGAGGCAGGAGTGTACCATAAGACCCGGAAAAAAACAATTTCAACAAAGGGGATCTAGGCCAGCAGCCTGGCCTCAAGCCCCAGTGCATAAGGCCCATGGCAAAACTCCCAGCTGATGCTAAAGGCCCTTCTCCCACCTGAGTCAAGCTCTGGGTGAGTGCTTATGTTTGAGAACACTGTGTGAAGGTGGCAGGAGAGCTTAAAATTGTGGCCTAAAGTCACATTTGTTTCCTATTCTTTTTTTTTTTTTTTTTGAGTTGGAGTCTCACTCTGTCGCCCAGACTGGAGTGCAGTGGCCGCTCCCAGCCACCACAGACTCGGCCTGCTGGGCTCCGGCGATCCTTCCGCCTCAGCCTTCCGAGTAGCCAGAATTACAGGCATGCGCCACCACGCCCAGCTGATTTTTTGATTTATTGTAGAGATGAGGTCTTACTGCCCAGGCGAGTCTCGAACCCGCAGGCTCAGGCAATTCACTCACCTCAGCCTCCCAAAGGCGCGGGATTACAGGCTAAGCCACTGAGCCAGGCTGTTTTCTATTCTTGACATAGCACACCGGAGACTCACCTCGTTCATAATGTCAATAATAATAATAATAATAACAATATGAGACACTGGAGGACATGCTGGGAAGTTTACAAGCTGTAGGCCCTACAGACCTGTGCCTTTTGATTCCTTCACCTTTCTGGGGGCTCAGTGTCCTCTATAAAACAGAAACGGTAATTCACCTCTCTCACAAAATGAGCCCAGAATTGACAACAGAAAGAAAGAGCCCTTCTATGTGTCGAGTCATGTACCAAGCACATGGCATGTGTTGCCTTCTTCTAAGTCATTCCATAAGCCTGGCACTACTATTGGCCTTATTTTGCAAATGAGAAGTTGAGGTTCAGGGAAATTAGCAACTGGGTCCTAAAGTCACTAGCTAGTAAACAGCAGAACTGAAACATGAGACTGGTGTGTTGACAAAAGGCCCTGGTTTATCACCATCACATGATAATGAGTGTGTGAGCAACAGGACAGGTCCCCTTCAGCCTCTTAAATGGCAGCCAACTTTGATCAGGTGATGGGAATAGGGGTGAAGGAGGATCTCTTATACAATTTGTTGATCCATATCAGAGATTGTTCTGTTAGATTTGACCCAATGTCCCAGCAATATAGATATTTTCAACCCATGAAATTTCCTTCTTAAAGATGTGTTTTCTGAACAAGATGGACTAATGGAAATGGGGCTTTTTGTATGGGTCAAAATGCTGGCCGGATAGTGAGATTAGGAGACTGATCCAGAAAGCAAGTCTGGCTATGACATACCAGGAACAGATATACTTAGTCCCTGGATAAGGCAGACTGCTTCTCACTGGATCGGGAAATTATGGCCATTATCCAACAACGGGAACCCCAACAAAATCAGGGAGATTCTAGATGACATATTTTCCAGGACACTGGGGCTGTTGATGGGTGTGTCTGTGTTGCTTGGCTTTGGCTACCACTGGGATCAGATCCCATTCATAAGTCTTATTTGTCCATGCATAACCTCCTCCTGGAAGCATATCTGGGCTCTGCCTGAAAATCAACCCTTCCCCTTCTCCTTGTCATCATTCAAGCCCAACAAGTTGTTGTCAGTTTTTCCTTAACAGAGTGTCCATGCTGTCTATTCCATGGTTTAAAAGGTGAGACTCTACTCGCATCATTCATAGGGACACATGTGTGCATGTTAAACACTCACCAGAGACCTCAACCTCAGATAGTCTGTTCATTCACCTCTATCAAAATGTGGCAAGCAATGGAGAAATTATAGGATCCATGTACACACAAAAACCCAGGTGTTTTCCTGCAAAAACTCAGCAAGGTGTGATTCCATAGATAGCACATGCCTAGGAATATTGGGAAGTCAAGTCAACACATTTACGAGGGGTGACCAAGGGAATAGGTTAGCAGTGATTCTTTATAAGAAATATCTGTGTTTCTAATATTTAGCTAAGCTTTTAAAAATAAGACACAGAATTTCTCTATTGGCAAAATCTATTTGGAACTTACAATGCTCAAAAGCATTTGTAAGAAGTGTACCTGTGCATATATATATATATATATATATATATATATATATAGTATTTAATATTCAATTAATATGTGATATTATACATTTTGAATATTTATTTATTATACATTTTGAATATTTATTTATTTGATAACAAGTAGAAAAGTTTTTAATTGTATAACCATGGATGACTTTGTAAAGAACTCCAAAAAACAAATAAAGAAATGCTGATCTACTTCTGGCAAGCAAAAAATAGAAAATTTAAAAAGAGAGAGATACAAAATCAATATTAAAAGGTCAGTAATTCTCATATACACAAACAAGGACTAATTTGAAGATTTCATGGAAGAGAAAAAAGATTAACAGACACAAATAGTAGAATAAAATATCTAGGAATACACTGACTTAAAATGCATAAATCTATATGAAGAAAACTCTTAAATAGCAGGAAAGGATACAAAGAAAGAAATAAAAAACATGGAAAAACATAAGACTTTCTTGGGTAGGGCTCAACATCTCAAAGATTCCGGTTTTCCCTAAATTAATCTATAAATTTAAAGCAATCTCAATGCAGTGTCAACAGGCTATTTTGGGGCTCTCAGAGGAGCTGATTTTTTAAAAGTTCAAGAGGAAAAATAAACAATAAGAAGAGTCAAGAAAAAATTTTTTAAAAATAGCAAGAGATGTAGGGAGATCTAATTCTACCACATATTAAAATATAATTATAAAGCTTCAATAATTGGAACAGTGTGGCCCAGACATGTGAAAGATCATCAGAAACACCAATGAAACAGAATAGAAATTCTAGAAATAGAATCAAATATATACAAGATTTTAGTATATTATAAAAGTAACACTGAAAATCAATGAGGAAAAGATAAAATTTTCAGTAAATGATATTGAGAGAGCAATAACTCAAAAGAAAAATATTCTAAGAGAACTCAGACTTAAATGTTTAAAGGAGTATCATTAAAGTACTTGGAAAAAATTCTTAATTTTGTCCCCGGGAATGTTTTCCTGTGAACTAAAATTCAAAAACCATTAAAAAAAAAATCAGTAATTTGATCATACATAAATCAAAAATTTTTTCATGAAAAAAAAACAGTAAACTGGGCTCAATATTTTCAATGCATACCAAAAATCCAGGCATAAAAGCCCTACTAAGAGGTCCCAAAAATCAGTAGAAAAATAGACAAAGTACATGAACACATGGCCCACAGAAAATGAAATACAAATAACTCCTGAGCATGTGAGAAGATGCTTATTCTCACTCAAAAGAGAAATGCAAATTAAAACTGTGCTCTCATACTATTTTTATCCATCAGATTGGCAAAGATCCAAAAGTGTGATAACGCATTCTGTTGACAAAACTATGGAAAAACAGGCATACTTATACATTGCTGGTGGGAGTAGAAATTGGCACAACTCTTTTGGAAGTGAGTTTTGTAGTATCTATCAAAATTACAAATGCAAAAATCCTTTTACTCTGCAATTCCATTTTTAGGAATTTATCTTATAGATATACTTGCAAAAATGCAAACTGACCTAATTACAAGATCATTCTATGCAGCACTCTTTTCATAGCAAAGGATTGGATAGAGTCTAAATGTTATCATCAGGAAGCTGGTTAAATAGGTGAGGGTACATCTATACAATAAAATATTGTGCCACAGGGCGGGGGCGGGGAATGGGCAAACCCTTCATATACTAATAAGGAAGTATCTCTAAGATACTTTCTAAATTTATGAAATTTTAAAAGTGCAGAAAATATATAGTCTGCCCTTATTTGCTGACAGGAGCAAAGAAATGTAAATGTATACTCATATCTGCTCATAATTTATTTTTAAAATACTAGAAAGACCCCCAAAATTACCAATGCCTTTACCTGAGGGACTGGGAAGGTGTGAAACAAAATGGAGTTTGGGAGAATTTTCACCCTGTACCTTTTTACAGTGGTAACCTTTGAACACATTACCTATTCAAAAATTAAATACATATGTTAGTTACTTCCTCAAAGATAAACGAATGCTGTCTATGGCCATACTCTCCTGACATGCCTGATCTCATCTGCTCTCTTGGAAGAGCAGTACTGGGCCTGGTTAGTATTTGAATGGGAGACCTCCTGGGAATACCTGGTGCTGAAGACTTTTTAAATAAATGAATGAATAAATAGCTTTTTTTCAAAATATGACTAAATGCTAATGGAATAGGTCATAGAGACCATGAAAATAAAATGAAACTCTAGAACTACAGAGATAAAGAGCAAAGAAAGAGAAGGAAAGGAAGGTGAGCCAAACATTGTGGTACTAAAGCAAAGTGTCAAGTGCGAATAGCTGGCATTATGAAGAAATAAAACATACAAATACACACCAGAATGCATTTAAACTATTCATATACATTATGTAAAACTCATATGTGTGTGCAAATATATGTATTTCATAATTCAAAATGCTTCAATGGACAATAAATGTCCTTTGTCCCCAGCAATTGTAGACCTAGAAATCTTTTTGAAGAAAATTATTAAGAACGTGCTCAAAGACTTAGATATAGGGCTGTACCTCACACGCAAATGCTCAAAAATAGATGATTAATTAAATAAGCTGTGGTCTTGTATACAATGGAATGCCAAGCAGCCCCCAAATTTATGTTGCAGAATATTTAGTGATACCAAAAGATGTTTACCCTACACTGCAAAGATATACACTAACATATTCACTGCAATTATCTTTGGGAGTGGGATTATGAATGACTTTTATTCTTTTTGCATATTAATATTTTATAATTTTTCTACAATGAATATGTATTACTTGTGCAATAAAAAACAATAAAAGTTATTAAAAAGCAGGGCAGAAAGCCCAGCTTAGTTGATTGATGTCCAAGAGAGCTGCCCTAAAGGACATCTGTTTGTCTAGATTCTTTACTCCAATATTTTAAAAATTATCCAAAAGTCATCTTCAAATGAGGCAAGAGAGATGGGAAAGAAAGAGAGAGAGATGCAGAATTCAAGGTTCTATTCCACGTGCCAGGCCATCCATCTCTACACACAAACACACACACACACACACTCAGCCAGCATAGCTATACATTTTCATGTTTTGGAAATAGGCCTTCTGCCTGAGATCTAACTTTAATAAAGGAATCTGCAGATAGATAAAAACACAGAAATACAACATGATGAAGCTCTATCCTTATGCCTAATCCAGGCACCAAGAAGTCACTAACTCTTACTATCCCTAAAAATGCTTTCTCAGAACTCAGGTAGTGAGCCTAAAGGGCTATCTCTCAGGCCAGCGAAAGAGCAGCTCTGAAGGCCCAGAGGTACAATCCAATAGGAGTTACAAGAGGGCAGAGCATGGGCTTTTCTGCTAAAGCAGGGTCTAGGAACCTATCAGGCAAGGTGAAACCAAAGTGGGCACGAGACAAGCAGAGAAATACTGAGGAAGGGGGTCAGAGCCCCCTTCTGCTGATGCTGTGGTTTGGTTCTTGAAAATATGTTGAGCCTCATCTCTCATCAAAGATGACTTGTTGCTGGAGATTCAGTCTTAAGCTGGTCCTCTCTCAGTTCTGAAAGAAAGTCAAGACTAGCATCCTGCTGACTTCCCCTTTTGGGTGAGGGCCCCTCACTTAGCTACAGTTTTTCTTCCTGTGAATGTGAAGGACAAAGCAGGGTGCCTTGCAATGGCTCAGGCTAGATGGACTTCTCACTCTGGGTCCTGGTGGCATAAAGTAGCTGACCCTGAGTCTTTGAAACTCATTGCTCTAATAATAATAAAAAAGTAGTTATCACTTAACTTGTTTTCGCTACTTATCAGGAACCTCAATAACATCACAACTGTATTTATGCTTAAGAACAAGGCTACGAGGTAATGAAGAAGACTCATTGTAAAAATGGCCCCACTTGCTCACTTTCTCCTGTATCCTTGCACTTGGCTATGTGACTGCAGCTCCTCTAATTAGAAGGTGAAGTCTATATGTCATCCCTTGACTTTGGGCAGATGTTGTGGCTTTTGTTGGTCAATAGGCAGAAGTGATGGCATGCCAATTCTAAGCCTAGATCTCAATAGCTCAAGATCCAAAAGATTATCAGAGACTACTATGTACACTTGTATGGAAACAAACTTGAAAACCTAAAGGAAACGGAAGACTTTCTGACATCACACACTTTCTATCTCTATCTTTATCTCTGCCTCTGTCTCTCTCTGCTTCTGCATCTCTATCTCTGTCTATCTTTACCACCGCACCCCCCCCATCCACCTGCAGAAGAGACAGCTGTCTACAAGCCAGAAAACGAGCCTTTGCCTGAAATCAACAATGCTGGTGACCTGATATTAGATTTCCAGCATTCAGAAATGCGAGAAAAAAAAATTTCTATTGTTTAAGCCATTCAGTCTATGGTATTGCATTATGGCAGCCTGAGCAAACTAAGACAAAAGATCTCAAAGCTAGTAGGTGACAAAGTGAGAATCCAAAGTTTAACAAACAGTTCACAGCTTCCTGCCTATCCTCGGGGCTGTGATCATAGCAGGTGGACTCCACTTATTGGGAATTTCTCAGCCACACGCTTGGGGCTAACCCCTGCCTTGAGGTGTCCTAGAATCCTAAATGTTCTAGGCACATGGAATTGTAAGGCTGGAAATGAAGTTGGAGGTCCACAACTCCAAAGTAACTCCAACCTCCTGCTTACATAGATGATGATGCTGAAAACCAGATGATCCAAATGAATTGGTCAAGGTCAGACAACATATAAAGGCAAATGAAAGGCTGAAACAAAGGTCCCCTGGCATCCAGAGAAGTGCTCGTTTTTCCTCACTAGGCTGATCTGCCTTTCCAAGTGTAAAAGAACAAAAAAGGGTTGTCTTTTAGGAATTCTCATTTTGTTTTCAACCCAAGCACCAAGGGTCCCAATCTTGAGTTCTAGGAGCCAGAACTCCTATGACCTGCTTATGACTCCCTACTCCCATCTGTTCTCATTCCCAAACCCTTCTCCACAAATCAGCCTGCCAACCCACACAGTCAACACAGTATGGACAGATGGTAGGACCTGGGTCTTAACTGGAAAGCAAGTGAAGCTCCTTCCACCCATCAGCAACATAAACACAGCAGCACCCTGTGGCTAAAGCTTTCAGGTCCCCCACGCAGTCTCTCCAAAGCCACATGGCAGACCTTGCTGCTACTGTAGCTTAAGGCAGCTGTTTGGCTGTTGCCCATACATATGGAGGCCTGGCAGTTGCTTCCAAGGGCTTGCAAACCACACAGCAATCAGGAGGCCCTAGGCCTTGGGGCCCATCTGCTGTGCAAAGTTAGAGCCTCGTTTGAGATGTCACCAAGCATCAGAGGATGCCACGTGCTTCCCTCAGATCTGGAGCACTGACACTAGCCTAGCTTTAGGTTGTGGTGGAACTTCTAGAGGAAAGGAAGCTCCCTCAGCACACCCCCATAGAGCTGCTGTCTCTGGGCTCAGGTGACAAACAAGGCATGGTCCTGGTCCTCCAGGAGCCTCCAACTGAGTAGTGAACATTCTATAGGGCTTTGTACAAAGTTGTGGGCATACACACAGGGTAACTAATTTTGGCTTGGAGAGATATGGAGGGCAGGACAAAGCCTCAAAGAAAGCTGTTCAGAGAACATGAAATTTGGGCCTTCCAGGAGCTCCTCCTGGCTGTCAATTCTCTGGATGTTGCCCAGGAGTTATCTAGGCTTCAAGTCAGGAATGAGGAGAATGAGGACTTGGCCACCCAAATATCTACCTCCTAGATGTGCCTGGTTTTCTAACAACTGGGCTGACCATCTTCTTCAATGGCCAACAACATGGCCTGGATCTGTCTTCCTTAGTGCCATTATGCTGCTTAAACCAAGCTGTGATTTTCCTTTGTTCTCAATGTCTTCTACAAGATCCTCCAGGCTCAGACTTCACCTATTCCATCAGTATTTCTGGGTGTTCACTGGAAACATCCCTCATTACAGGGAATTGGCTCACAGTCCCCTGCCCTTGGATCTTACTTCAAGGATCACTGCCTCAGGGGAGTCTCCCCTGGCCTTCCAGGTTGTGCAGCTTCCTCAGATTTCCTTCCTCCCAGAACCACATCTCTTTCTTTCACCACACTTTAACACATCTTGACTTTTTACTCCTGTCAATGGAATTGTTTAGTTAATGTCTATTCTTCCCATGAGTCAGTAAACCCCATGAGAGTAGGAGCCTTGTCTGCCATTGCTCACACTTGTATGCTCACTAACACAGTGCTGGGCACATGGTGTGCACTCAAGGAATGTTTGTGGAATGAATGAATAGACAAATGTGTATTGCTAGAATTCTAACAAGGAGTTTGCCTTGAGGAATAAAAGACCCATAGTGTTGTAGGTTGGGTTTCCCCCAGAAACAGATCTTGGGATCAAAATTTGAGTATAAATTGAGTTATTTGGAAAGTAAAATCAGGAAAAGTTAATGGGAAGTGGGGAAAGAAGGAGAGTGAGGGAAGAAAGAAAAGGGAAGGAGGACTTCAGCTGAGGTGCATAAATGAGAACCCTGGACTAGAGGACTGGGGGATGAAGGGAGAGGAAGAGGAAGAGAAAAAGTGAGAGGCTAGATGGAAGACCTGTGTGCACAACAGGTCAGGTAGGAGAAAGGGAGAACTCAGTCCATTTCTGCTTGGCTTTCTAGTTGGTTTGTGGTGGCTCCAGCCCCAGGTTCTATACATGGTAACATGAGACTTATCAAGTCCAGCTTCTGTGGGTTCACAATTACTGGTTCCCTATTAGCTCACAGTTTCAGCTCTTACAGTACAGGCATCTTTTAGACAACTCTCTCAGTCTTAACCCCTATCTCCTGAGAATACCAAAAACAGTTGATTAAACTGAAAGGTCCAACTCATTTCTCCAGAGAAAGAAGTGCCACTTTGTATGGAAATAATAATTTGCGGCTAGATGTTCCAGGCATCCACGTGCCTTCATTTCCTGAGCCTATCATATTTACGTAAAATGATAGAAACTGACATCTTCTAGAGACTTACAGGAGGGACTTCAAGATCCAGGAAGCAGGTCAAGATGTTTCAAATGGCACCTCTTAACCTCCATCAAACAACTTAACCTGCAGGCACCACACCCTCAGCCAAACACACAGCAAATGTTTTCTTGAGCCCCTGTTGGGTGTCAAGCACCATTCTCAGACTAGAGGCACAGCTGTGAAGGAGACCAGGTCCCTGCCCTCATGGAGTTTATATTCCAGGGGAGGACACATGCATCAATCAAATAACCACCCAAATGCCTGCTAAATTACAGCCTGGATAAATGCTGGGAAGGAGAGATACCCAGCCCAATGAGAGCGTAACATGAAGTGGCAGGGAGGTTGGCAAAAGGGAACTGTCAATATCATCTAAGGATCAGGAAGGCCTCCCGGAGGAAGAGACACCAGAGGTAGATATAAGAGTTCATAAGAGCCGGGCTTGGTGGCCCAGCCTGTAATCCCACGCCTTTGGGAGGCTGAGGTGAGTGAATTGCCTGAGCCTGCGGGTTCGAGACCCGCCTGGGCAGCGAGACCTCATCTCTACAATATATAAAAAAATCAGCCGGGCGTGGTGGCGCATGCCTGTAATTCCGGCTACTGGGAAGGCTGAGGCGGAAAGATCGCCGGAGCCCAGCAGGCCGAGGCTGCGGTGGCCGGGAGCGGCCACTGCACTCCAGTCTGGGCGACAGAGTGAGACTCCAACTCAAAAAAAAAAAAAAGAGTTCGTAAGGAAGAAGGGGGTGGGGAAAGCAGTCCCAGCAGAAGAAAAAGCTTGTGTGCAAAGTGCTTGGAAGAACATGCCTTTTGATGGGTCATGACAAAGTAGATTGACGGAGGAAGAAGGCAGGTGTAGCCTGAGACAAAGCAGGCAAAAGAAGTAAGTGTAGCCGGTCCGTGCAGGTTCTTAGTCCCACTGTACAGGTAGACATCAAGGGGCCTTGCTTTTAGAGAGCTTAACAACACCATGAGTGAGATAGAGTGGACAAAAGTAACCTACAGGTCACTCCTTAAATGAAGAGGTGGAAATAATGCAGTGGAACTCAGTCAAGAGAAAATAATTGGTCTTTACTGAGCACCTACTATGTGCTGGGCACTCTGCCATAGCAGGTATTTATGAAATTCTTAGATTTATTTCTTCGTTCACTCATTCATTCAATGCAGCAACAATTATCTATGGAGCCACTGCTACTCTCTATGATCAAGCAAAAGGCAAAGGTGACTTTTTTCCAAAATCATCCTTCAAAAAGAAGTGTGAGTGAACTTATATTCAAATTCCTGACAATCTCTCTCCTATTAAAGGGCAGTTCACTCATTTACTTTATTTTAACAAACAAAGTGCCATTTGGGGAAAAGACATTAACCTGAAATGACCTCAATCAATGCTAGTTTTGGATGTTTGTAAGAGGTTGCCTGATGAAATCGTTAAAAGAGGAGGCAAAGATATTTAACCCCTATTTAATAATTATTCCTGGGCTTGACCTTAGAATTACAAGCTAGGGATGTTGTTCTAAACAAGTCTTTTACAAATCACTTTAAAAAGCAGTATCATAAGTAGTTACACCATGGAGATCATGAATATACACCTACAGAACAAATGGGGGAAAAAATTCTCCTAATATTATGCAAATGGGTATCAGCAGCTTGGGATCAATTTTCCAATGACAGCATTTTATACAGATCCACAAAGTGCTGAATTTCAAACAACCATGATGGAAGTGGAGATTTTGTGCTATGGAAAACTGGGTTCAATGCAGCACACACAGTGGCAATGACAGAGGCCTGGGAAGGCTTTGAATAAAATTGCTCCATAAATGCCAGAAGGGGAAAAAAGCAGTATTTCTAAATTAACATACTCTTTTATATGACATGGAAAATTTAAATATGTATGTGTAACTCAATTAATAAATCAAATGCTACAAACAGATGTTGGACTCTTTTATCTACTTCCCTAAGAGTTTATATGCTCAACTACAAGTTGACCCCCTCCCTTAAATATAGAATCTTCCCACTGGGAAAATGCAAAAATCACTTTCTATTAGGAGCTATTCTGTATACTAGCATTTATGGGAACTCGCTACAGGGGCAGAATGGGAAGCTTGCCCAATTCTACCCACCAAATAGATCTGGCCCCACCAGCCAGAGCCAATATGGATAACCCAACTTTGGAGGTAGTGTACCCCAACATATTGGTAAAGGATCATGTCCAGAGAGGCTCTGGAAGCTGACTGGCTCAAGGAAATGGGCACAAAGGGCACAGCCAGGACTGTAATCCCATCTGTTCCACTCTGAAGGCCAGATCACTCAACCATGTCAGGTGTCCAGTGTGGTGGCTATCCCATTACCACAAGGTGCTGGCCTTGGTGACCCACTGCCCTGTTTCCACATTTGAAGAGTGATCCAGAGTTGATGGTGAACAGAAGCCCAGGCTGCATCCCACTCAGTCTCTCTAGCTGAGCTGAGCTCCCACCTCCTGGGCACCTGCAGGTCAGTCGACTCCACAATGTACAACTTCCCAAAGGGAAGGGGGAGAGCAGCACCCCCACCCTGTACCTTCAGGACCCCCCACACCTCCCTGGCTGCCTGTACCACCTTTCTGGTAGCCATTCCACCCTTGGCCCACATAGCATTGCCCTTCCTGGTGCCCCTGCCACCTCTCCTCCATCCCCACTCCTGAATGTAGACTCTAAAGGCTTTATTGACCACCCACATCTAAGCACTGGTCTCTCTCCCTGCAGAGCTCAGGACCCTCCAATTCTAATGGCTTCAGGCATCTGCACTGCTTCAGGGTCCCAAAGGCAACTCAGAAGAACCAAACACCAACTCCCTGCTCCCCTCTTATCTATCAGGTCCATCTCTGCAGGACTAGGCAATGGATCTCACAGGCAAGAGGCCTTAGCAAGGCCTCTGACATCCCCTTCTACCCTGTCCTCTCCCCAGTAAGGATGCCCTGTCATAGGTCCCTTCCTAGGATCATGTCTGTCTAGGACTTCCTTTTCAGCTGAAAGCAATCACCTCACATTTGACATCAGCCTTCAAAATGGTAACCCTGTTATCCAGCTCACCCTTCTCCAATCGCTCCTAATCCTGGTGGCCAGTTTCATATTCCTCAAAGTACAGTCTTGGGTTCAGTGAGATGAGGTCATGGCTCCTCTCTGCTCTGTAAGCAGAGACAAAGCCCTTCACTATTATTCCAGATGGTTCTTGGTCAGTCCTCCCTTGAGGTCTCCATCATATAGATCCCACCTGCCTCCTGTAGGCCCAGCCTGATTCTGTCACTGGTGCTAGTATTCTGAGTGCCATCACTGTACCTCTCAGGCTCCATAAGGCACCTCCTCCAGGAGTTCATTCGACAAAGATCAGATACTCACCCACCCTCGCTGTGGCATCAGGGAGAGAACCCAACAGGATGAGTGACAATCCTGGCTTTTCTACATACTGCAGATGAGTTAGTTGACTTTTGTGTGCCTTGGTTTCATCTGTACAATGGGAATAGTAACATTCTAGTAAAAGGAGCATAAAGTTTTGTTTTGCTTTCCATCTGTACTGCCCAGCACCTACCTGAGGCTCTTGTTCAGAGAATGGCTCTCGGGCAACTGGAGCCCAGAAGGACATAAGCATTACCTATATATACATACACACACACACACACACACACACACACACATACACATAAACACACACACACACATACACACACACAACACACACACGCACGCGTGCACACACACACACATACACGAGCCCCTCTCCATTTGCTTCAGGGACATTCCAGCATTCTACTCACTCTCCAGAGCTCCCCACAGACAAGCCAAGACTTCTGGGAGTTTTCCTGAGGTCTCACGTGAACTCAGCTTCCATCCCTTCCCTGTCCTCCTTCCCGGCCCTTCCCAGGCTCCTCTGTAAGCACCTCCTAAGGAAACTTATACCTGAATCCTCGTTTCAAGGTTTGCTCCAAGATAGGCTTGCCCTACACAACTGCCTGTGAAGAGTCTGTGTAGGCATGCAAAGTACCCCACAGAGTGCCTGCCATGAACATGTACTCCCAGAACCATCATCACTATTCCAGCCACAAACTTTCACTCAGATCCTATCAGGCATATGCTTTCTTCTCCCTTCCAGAACATAAGCTCTTTGAAAGTGAAGGCCAGGGCTTCCATACTGTATGAACCCTCATTCCTAGCACCCATCTGGCACAGACAGGTCTGTCTTAAGTCCTGTGGTCATGGCTGATTACATACCCAGGAACATCAGCAGCCTCCTCTTTGGTGTCTAAAATTTTCTCTCACTGTTACTCACTAGGGACACATCAACAGGATGACTCTCCTCTCTCCTGAGACTCTCAGGTCTTCAGAGTGGATAGGTCTTTCCCAGAACTTGAGAAGTATCCACTCTGGGATGACTACAGATGTCTGATGCAAGAGAATGTCACAAGCCCAGGCCCAGGAAGAGAGAAAGGCTGGAGCCCCCACCTCCATCCCACCTGGTGCCCACACGTCTTCAGTGTTGAGGGCGGCAATATCACCCACTCTTGTCAGAGGCAGGACAACTGAGGCAACTGCCCTGGAAAGGACTCCTCAAAAGCATGGAGTAAATAAAGTCTGAAGTCCACTTGCTCATGTACGTGAGGAAATGGTGAGTACACATGATTGACACAAAATTGACGAAGTAATGGTAGAAAACCCATAAGTCCTAGAGGAACATATGCCAGTATGTATAAAGGGGCTCATGGTGAGGTGAGACAATGGTGAACATGGGGTAAAGTGAAGCACCAGAGTGGAACCTGAGCAGGCCAGAAAGAGTAACTCACACTTCGTGAATACCTATAGTGCCCAGACTCCAAAGAGGTTATTTCAAAACTGGACAGGCATGCAAAACTGTAATATTCATCTTATCCTCAGTATCATGTTTCAATAAAAATGAATTGGAAAACCATCCAACAGTACCAGACTGCTTAAATAAATTATGAATAGAACCATAATGTATTTAACCAATCTACTATTGTAAGAAATACTTTGCAGTTTTTAGAAATGAAAATATAAATGAGCATATATATTCATATGAAAGACTTAAATGATATTTTATGATGTGAAAATTCAGATCAAAGAAGAAAAAGTATGAATGCTTCCTACTTATAAAATATAGGATACAAATAATGTTGTGTAAAGTCTAGAAGAGGAGTCAGCAAGCTACAACTCGTGGGCCTATTATAAGTAAAGTTTTATTAGAACACACTCATATGCATTCATTTATGGATTGTCTGTGGTTACTCTCAAACCACAAGGATAGAAATGAGTAGTTGTGACAGAGACCATATGTTGCAAACCAACAATATTTACTACCTGACTCTTTAAGAAAGAGTGTGTCAACTCCTGGTCTAGAAGAATAAATACAAAAAAATGTTAATGCTGTTGATTTCAAGGTACTCGGAAGTTGTATAATTTTAATTTTTTTGACTTTTATCCTTTATGATTGCTTGTATCACTGTATTTTATCTGCCAGGATAATGTATAATCTCCTAAAGGAAAAAAGAAGAAGAAGAAAGCACATAACTTAGAAAAACAATCTACTGGCCTATTTACAATAAAAACAATTGTATTAATGTTCACAAAAATTTTCCTAATTTTATATCTGAGGAACTGAGTTTGAGAAAGTTCTAGCAGCTCGTCTGAAGTGCACGTGAGACCCCAGCCTGGATTTGTCAGACCCAAGGATTTTGTGGCAAGATGCACCCAGCTACAATGGGTATCAAACTGCTTCCTCAATCCCAGAACACAGAGGAACCCACGTTGGCAGGCAAAATTGGCCATGTTGGAGTCAGAGATCAAATCTAAACCCTCTCCAAGTTCCAGCAAGCCTTTCCCCAACTGCCTTCTACTCTCACCTACAGCTCCTCCTCTCCCTTCCCTGGCACCCATGATGCTCCAGCCAATCAGAAGGCCTCATACTTCCCCACTCAGGGCATTTAATGCTTCCAGGCATTTGCACCTGTGGGGTTTTTTTTTTGTTTTGGGGGTTTTTGTTTTTTTTTTTTTCATGAAAAGTCTTTTCTTTCCCTGGCTACCTGGCAAATTCCTATTCATTCCATAAAAGAAAGGTTACAACTGAAAACTCGCTGACCATGTGAAGCCTGCAAATGCATTTTCTCAGACCCACATGGCATTGTAAAAATAAGGACATTTTATATAAAAAATTTGAGATTCCCATTCTTTCCAGACCAAGCGGAAGATCTAGTAACACTCATCCCACATTCCCATGTGGCAGCCACAGGCTGTGGCTCAGAAGCAGATGCTCCCTTTGCAGGTTGTGTGTGCTTCCCAGTTGGCTGTAGACCCCTCTAGGGCCACCACCCACCTCCCTTGCTGGCCTCTGTAGATGTCTGTCTGAGACTGCAACCTTTCTGCTAAATTCTCTAACACAGTAGTTCTCCAGGTGTGCTCCTCAGCCAATAGCATCAGAGTAGACTGGAAATTTGTTAGAAATACACATTATCGGGCCTGCCCTAGAACTACTGAGTTAGAAACTCCAGGGCCTAGCAATCTGTGTTGTAATAAGCCCTCTAGGGGCTTCTGATACCCATTCAAGTTCAAGAACTTCTGCTCTAACTCTGTGGCTAGACTCTGGCCCAAGCAGCTGGCTAGCGGGTACTCTCAGTCAGCCTTCTCTACCTTGGACCCCATCCTTCTATCCTTAGTCCCAGCATAGCTCACTCCCATGACAACTCATGACCACACACATCACACTTCTGCAGCATGCACTGCCCCCTGCCCTGTGGCCATAAGACTTTTGAAGTAGGAGCTATTTCTGATTCTTCCCTCCCCAGCGCCTAGCACAGAGCCAGGTCCTTAGTCAGGGCTCACGAATGTCTACAGAATTAAACCAACTCACTTGTTGATTATGTATGTCCCCCTAACTTGGAAAAGCAAGTGTGAACATGAAGCAGCCTCAGACCTCCTCTGGCACGACAAGGATGGTAAGAAGCAAATGCTTGCAGCTCCAAGGAGAAGTGACATTTCAGTAGAAGATGAAGTAATTCCTATTCACAGCATCTGTTAATCACTCAAGATCCTTCTAGATGCGAGGGACTATAGAATGAAAGGTGTTATTAATGAAACCGTACAGACTGGGAGGCAGTTCTGAATAGCAGCCCTCTTTCCTAACAATGCCTTTCCCTGCAAGTTAATCCCCTGACATTATTTTAAATTCGTCAAGTGCTAGAGAAGTCATGTAGGTTGTTTTCCCAAGTAGTCACTTAGCTGACAAGCATTTTCTAATTGACAGAACATTCTGAAAAGACAGATTAAAGAGGGGGCAGAGCAGTATTAAGATGGTGCAATTGCCCACACACAGGAGGAAGCTAAGTTGACTGAAATGTAAGATTCGACTCGGAAGAGAAGTTATTTATCATACCCTTCCCAGCCCCACAGCCCCTTCCCAGAGACAGGAATTCAGAAATATCCCTCCATGGTGGCTCTGACCCAAGGACACACCCAGAGGGACTGAGGATTTCCCATGATCTCAAACTTAAGCTGAGAAATGAAATTTAGTAGCAATAATAAAACCCATAACTAGTAGTTGAACAGCTAATATGTGTCCAGAACTTTCTAATCATTTATGCTCCAGGAGCGATACAGTTTTTATCCCTGAAATGAGGAGAATCAGCCCTATTTTCCAGATGAGGAGACTGAGGAATGCACTCAAGTTCATACAGCTTGTAAGTGGCAGAGCTAAAGTGATACCTAAGTGTGCCTAACTTGGGAAACTCTATGTGTTTTTTCTGTCATTGGGCTACCTCCACCAGGTCAAGGAAATGTGCCACCAGGTCAAGGAAATGTGCCTTGACTGCAGAATGGCAATGAGCTCAGATGACAATACCCCAAACTACAGCACAGACCTCCTGGTAGGGACCACTCTGGCACAAACATCCCATAGGTGCTGGTAGGGCCTGGGGCCTTCTGTAGGCTTTTGTCACATCTGCCATGAAGCCTTTGGAATGGCAGAGCCTCCAGATAGGATTCACCCATCAATCACCTCTCCTTTAATATCGCGTGGAGCTGATGGATTCCCCCCTGATGGCCCTCAAACCATGCACGCTTTGAACAGCTAATGAGGCATGCAGGATGGCTTCACCATCTAATGTTTTCAGATTTCCTGGAGTGAGATAATGCCGCTGACGAGGGAGTGTACACTGAGCCATCCCAAGCATTGATAAGGTGTTAATAAACCTTAGTAAATGCTGATTAGAGGCGGCTCCAGCAGCACAGAACCTCCACGCTCTGCACATACACTGGAGGGTTGGCCAATTAAACCTGGGGAGCTTCTCAATTTGGAACCGATCCCAAGACGGCAGCAGAATGCATCTGTCGCATCTTAGAGCTGCCGGGCAGGTCAGGCTTGCCCCATGGCAAATCCAGGGAGTCAAGCACCAAGGGACAGTGTGAGCAAGGAGTGCTTCACAGTCCTCACTCCTAAAAGCCAGAAAATCTGCAAACATCCCTAGTGCCCCAGATAAACCTTTCAGCATCAGGTATTCAGGAAAACTTTCTTGAGCACACTTATATTTAGAGCTGATAAAAAAAACTCTTGGGATAACAGGTTTCAAAATAGTCAAGGAGAAGGCAGCAGGTGCCATGGCTCCCCACCCAGATCCCCTCTACTGGCAGGTGCATGTATCCCCAGCTGCTATGGCATGGGCCCCTGAGAACTGAAAGGTTCTCGGCCTCCCCTAGGAAAACCTGAGAGACTATGCTTTCTCTGAAGGTGACTCACAGTCAATGAATGGCTGCTATGGGACCCAAAAGCCCAGCCCTTTTGCCTTAAATCAGTATAACTCTGTGGTGCCATTCCTATTCCAGGGAGATCAGGCCAAGACCCAGCCACAGCTGAGCCCCCGCTATGCCGAGCTTCCTCCCCTACCCTGTCCTACTACCTCCATATCCCTAGGGATTTCACTGACATGCTTTTACTGGATAAATCACGTGTGAAATGCCAGGCCACACTTCCAGGGAGATAACCGGGTTTAAACAAGGAGGAAAGAAGGGATGAGAACATTTTTCTGTGCCAGGCCCTATGTTAGACACTTTCTATTCACTATTTTACTAACTTCCCCCAGAAAACTTATGGGGTATAGAAAAATGTCACCATTCACAGAAAAGAAACTAGTACTCTTAAGTGGGAAGGTGACTTGGCCGAGGTCACACAGCTTTTAAATGAAAGCAAGTTCTAGTGGATGCTGAAGTCAAGGCAAGTATGTTCCATGGAACCACATTACATCTCTAAGTTTTCCATGAGCTATGTGAAGTCAGGAGATGAGAAAATGGAGCTTTAAAAGGATCTGAAAAGACACATCAGGCTGTAAGACCAGCAGGGAGAAGGAAAGCCTCCTCCCACAGAGGAGCTCAGATCACCATTCTGTGTCTTCCTCACCATCCCCAAGTGGGACCTACACATATTGCTTGGCAAGAAACTAACCGCTTGCCACCTCTCTGATTCCCAATTATAAAACATAGCTTACATTTTAATTTAGAATGTATATTTCACTGGTCAATAGATTGAGATAAATGTTCCCACTTGGGGCTCTTGCCTAAAGGAACAAACAGTTTCAATAAAGGTAAAGAAGCCTCCTGCCAGCGACGGTGCCTCTGATACTGTCACACACATTCCAGCTGAATTAAAATGTGCTCTGTGATGAGTATCTAGGGAGACAACTCGCTCAGATGGTGTCACCCAAGGACATTTGACATCCCAAGAAGGCAGATAGCCTAACTTCAATCAAAACAAAACCAACAGTGAGATGTGCCACCCCTGTGTCGTTTAAATTATTGTCCAAGGGCCCTCTCAGCTGACAGAGAATATGCTGTGAGCAGGAGGCCTGGGGGAGGAGGAAGAGGCCCCTTCCTCACAGGCTCACCCCCCCATCCCCCAGTGTTCGGCAAGTCCTGCCTTGTCCAGGCACAATCAGAAAGTCCATTCTGGTCTGCAGGCCCTTAGCCTCCGACGTGATTAAACCTGACAATTTCCTGGAGATGCCGTGGGGAGAGGGAGTGTGTGTTGAAGGCTGGGGAAGATTGGATTGAGAAGGATCAGGAAAGGGGGCACGGAGGACAATGTGTAGGTGTTTGTATACTTATGGCTTCCTAATGAGGACTGCGGGCAGGAGGGGGCTCCACTCACCTAGGCCGGGTTTGCAGCGTACTTGCTACCGCAGACACAATGACAGGACAGCTGCCAAGGGGGTTCAGCCCTGTTGAAGCATAATTATAAGCAGGCCCCAGTTTTGGGGAGCCAGGGGCTGGGGATACTCCAGACCACATAGCCAGGCCTCTAGAGGACAGCAGCCAAGAGTGCTTCCCTTCCCGACATCCTGAACAGCAAGAAGCTTCAACAATCCATGCTGAATTGCATTTTCAGTGGGAAAGAGGCTTGGGAAGTTAATAGGCAAGCTAATCCAGGCAGCATTTTCATTTCCTGTTGGCCAGAGCCCTTCTTTGTGCCTTGGTTGAGGTCTGATGGAGAGACAGAATCATCCCTGGTGCAGAAGACCCAGAAAGCCACAAATGGGTGGTGGGTGAGGGGAGTGGAACCACTTGCTCTTGACCATGGAGAGACAGGGATGCCCAAGATGTTCTAGGTCCTGATAAGGTGCCTGTCAAGGGCAATGAGCTTGTAGAAGGAAAGAGGGGAGCCTGGGTAAGGAGGTGTTGTGGTCTTGCTCACCCTTTGGAGTTAGAGAGACTATCCCTCAGAAGGCATGTAGAATGGAAAGTCAGTTATAAGCCCAAGGCATGCCAGCATTTTTATTTACACTTACTACATCTCATACTTACCTACCCATTTGCCTGGTGTTCAGAGTTCAGAAAAGACTTGGAAATTCAATTCCTCTGGGCTGGGCTAACAAGAAGAGTAACAGGCATCCAGGCTTGGAACAGGGCACTGGGGCATTGGGAGTGTCTGTGCCAGTGGAGAATACCAAAGTGTTCCTCCCATGGGAGCAGAGTTGGGCTGTGGGGACCACACCCTTCACCCGACCCCATCTCTACAGGTAAGTCTACTTCTAGAATCAAATCTTCCATGAGGGAGGTTATTTCCTCTTGGACTAGCCCTTGGGGTCTTACTGCCTAAATTAAGGTAATTCTCTCAAAAAAGCTGTCCTGACCAAGCTGGGATGGGAACGGGCTCCAGACTCCTTTTTCTGACATCCATCCTACCTGCTCTTAGGATCTCTGCCAAGAGAACTTCACCCCCATTAGGGTCTAGACCAAAGCAGGGTGAAGGGAATTCTGCCCAAACTCCCTCTCTCCACAGTGGGAGAATCCATTGCCTTTTTGGAACGTCCAAGACAGCAAGATGAAAGAAAGCACCTCTATGACCTAGAGCCTGCTCCCTGGTCCCTTGTCTGTTTCTGTCACACGCCTACACCCATCCACTCATTTGTGTATTAAGTCATCTTTCAACAAACATTCACTGCCTATGCCAGGCACTGAACTAGACCCAGGTGATAAAGAGATTAATAGGCTTCATCAGATGTTTTTCCTACTCTGGACGACCTCTCAGGGTAATAGAGAGGAACTAGTAAAGAAGAAAGTATCTGGGAAGAGAATTACCACCTGCACATTCCCTCCCTAAAGTCATTGAAAAGCCATCAGCCTGGATACTGCATCCCCAGGGGCCAAAGTCTGCACCTCACCCTGATCCCAAGCTGGCACACTGCAGGTGAATTTGAAAATTCAAGATGTCCCCTGGGTGTGCAACCCTCAGCTTATCTGCTTCATGTATTGAGGTAACTTGTGTGAATGTTTTTAATCGCTTTGACTAGTTTTAAATCCCAAGAGGAATAAACTCAACTGAAGAATCTGCCCTTATACACAGGCACAGCCAACCCACATCCACCTACCAGTGCTGAGATTGCTCACTGGGTTAGTAGGAAAATGGACTCATTGTCCTGGAAAGAATAAGCAGGGTCAGGGTCCTAGTGCCACTCAGAACGTCTACCCCACCTGGCATAACAACCCAGAACTCAAATGCAGCAGACTGTTGACACATGGATGTGTGTCCTGTCTCTACCCGCCATGCTATGGAAGTTCAGCCAACTCTTTAACCTCTCTGAGTTTCTGGCCCCTCATTCATAAAACTGGGTCCACGATATTCTCTTAGGTATATTACAACGGTATGTAAGATGCTCTATAAATGGTAACTCAGATAACAGCCTCTAAAAGCTACACTTGTCTTCAAATCCAAGCCATTTCCTCTTTCTTGTTTTACTCTCGCTCCATTAAACTCATACACCTCCCTTTTGACTAAATCAAGACTGACATCTTTCTTTTTCAGATTACAGAAAACACTTTTGGAGCACCAATTACATACCAGGTTCTGTGCTACAGGTGTGCTGAGGGAGGAGGTGGGGCAAGGTGCAGCCCTTGAGGAGTTCATAATCTACCTGGAGATTCACAATTGATCCACATTGCTTATGTGCGATGGAGACTGGTAAAGGACAGGGAAGCCCTGAGTTGCCACAAGGGGAACCTCCCCAGCCAGTGCAGAGGCCAAGACAGGAGAGAGGGGAGTGGTGGCAAGGACAGGACCGTGGGTCATTTGATGTTACTGTCAGGTGAGGGGAAGGTAAGAGAACAGGTAATGGAGGAAAGGCAGTCCAATCTACAAGGGTTCCATGAGAGCTAAAGGAACAGGACATTATTCTGGGGCTGTCAGGAAACTTGGAAACGTTTTATGCAGAAGTGACAAGCCAGATTTTATATTTTAGACTATTAAGTTTAAGACAGTGTCTGGCAAAAATCCATACCTCAGCCAACTTCCCCCACAAAAATCTCACAATTCAGACAAAGATGAAAATGGTAAACTAAGATTTATCACTAACCAGATGCCAGAAGAAACTTCTGCAATTTGTAACACCTAAGAAGCAAAAAGAAGACTCATAGGCAAGGCATTGCCTAGACATTTTTCAGGACAGTAAGGTTTTTTTCTCAGACAATAACAAGTTATTTCCTCATCTTACCCAGAGGAATCAATAGCTACTCTTTCCTTTTCCTTTTTTATCCTATTGGGTAAAGAAATATAAGCCCATCTCACGAAATATAAGTATGTTTTAACTAGCAGAAGTAATTAAAAACAGCACCATATAAACAAAGTAATATGAATTCATTCTAAATTAGCAGAAAAAATAATTACCTGCAGAAGCCCAAATGGCCTAACAAAATATAAAACCAAAAGAAATAGCAAGAAAGCAAAAACATCAAATAAAATTTCAGAAAAAAGACAGAATACATCTTTTAGGATGATAAACATAAACTAAATAAGTTCTCAAGCCAAGTCAAGAAATAAAATCCAGCCACATGCCAGCATAAGGGACCCATACCTAAAACAAAGTGACTCCGATCTGATCAGCACAGCAAGTTTCTTAACCTTTTTAAGGTGTGTTTTTGTTAATATGTTTTTATCCATCTTTCCTATGCTTTCTCATGGTCTCAGACCTCATTCCACACTGAGAAAATATTTTAACCCCTTTGCTAGTGTATGAAAACAAGTGACTTACTTGTCCTTACATCATGGGTACTACTGCAGTCTGGGAAAGAAACAAATGCTTGTACAGTGCATGCTAGTGTCTACACAACATGGAGGTGAGATAAAATGTTTTCTAATTCTATTATATCATCTACCAATGCCAAAGCCACAATATTTGGAAGCATCAAGCTAACTGATAGAATTTTTCCAGAAATTCTCATCCAGATATGTGGCTTTTTTTTTTTGTCTTAAGAATAAAGACTAAAAAGAGCAACAACTTCCATTCCTACTTTCAGTTTGTAACTTATTAGTAATGGAAAAATCTTTGCTTGTTGAAGGGATTTAGGAGGAGATGTTAACACTCCCAGATATTTCCTCGAGTAAAATAAAGTCTGATTGAAATGATTAGCCAAATAGAGACTCCATAAACATATAAACAGACTAATACACATCTCATCACACAGCCTTTGTCTTCAATAGACAGGATGAGACCTGAGGGTGGGACCCGTTTATTTGGCACAACTTACTTTTGGTTAAGCTCCAGCTCTGTGAAGCAAGGGGGAGACCAGTGTTCATTTCTCATTACACACTCAAGCAGGGTGAAGCAAGACTTTATCTGTGTCCTGGGAAGACAGTGATCAGACAGGAGCCACTGCCTTCTTTGTGGAACATTTTAGTTCCCATCATCCACCGCAACAATGCAACTTTGCCTGGTGGGTGGTTTCAAGGGGATGTGGTAATGTAACCTGGAAACAGAGTTTGCAGGTGATGATGTCTTCTTGCCTTCCACTGAAATGATCCAAAAGGAGGTTAGTGGACAGGAAGCTGGTATGCACATCTGTCTTTCAGAGACAACTAAGGCCATTCCCAGGTTCCATCAAGCTCCAGGTCACAAGGTGGGCACCACTCAAATACCAGCACCAGACACCAGGAAACAACATCACTGGACTGGAATCCTCAGAGCAAGACTCAGGACCTGGACAAAGCAGAGGAAGAGACATGTGGCCCTGCCTGGCTGGCAGGCAGAAGCGCCTGGATTTGCCTCTTGCTCAGAGAAGTATGGACAGTCAGAACAGCAGCAGATGGGCACTCTGACTTCAAACACATGGATCCAGGACAGAGCTCTCCATCCCTGCCAGTTAGGGGAAGTGTGAGGAGTAGCCTCACTCTTCTGAGCTGAAGCAACGAAGCAATCAAGTGTCCTACCAGCCTATACATCCATTCCTCACCAAAGCATTATTTTCTTTAGGTCCTGGTGAAGCACAGCACTTTGGAGAAATGGAGATACCTCAACAGTTTAACTGGCAAAAACAACAGTAGAGAAAAAAAAATCCCTTCCCACCTTCTGTGTCCTAAAGTGCACCTTGAGAGAGAGGGCTGAGCGTTAATAAAATTTGATCTCAGTTGCTAACACAAAGATGGCATCGGACAGGGCTCCACTTGCCTTTGATGAAGAAGTGAATGAATGAATAAATAATGTAATGAACGTTGACGGGTGAATGACAAAGGAAAGGAATGAATCACTGAATATTATTGTGGTTGCTGAATGAATGAATGAATGAATGAGGAGCATAAATGTGTGAATGAGAAAATCAGTACTGGAATGATGAGTAACTTAGTCTATTGTGCATGCTGAATAAATTACTGAATGCACAAAGTGAACGAGTAAGCTTCAACCTGAGCATGGCACCTCACAGTGAGAGGCATGGGAGTATGGCCCATCTCAGCTCACCCACCACAGTCCTCACAGAAGACTCCCAACTTTTCACCACCCCACCCTGCCACTATGACTCAGTATGGGTTGACTTGTGTTCCTCTCAAAATTCATATACCCCTGGTACCTGTAAATGTGACTTCATTTGGAAATAGGGTCTCTATAGGAATAATCAAATTAAAATGAGGTAATTAGGGTGGGCCCTAATCCAATATGACCAGTGTCATTACAAGAAAGGAAAATTTGGTGACAGATACAGGGAGAATGCCATGTGATGAAGAAGCCAGAGATCAGGGCAATGCTTACACAAGCCAAGGACGGTCAAGGGTTGCCAGCAAACCACCTGAGGCTAGTACAGAGGCAAGTACTAGCACAAATTCCCCTTCACAGACCTCAGAAGGGACCAATTCTGCTGACGCCTTGATCTTGGACTTCCAGCTCCATAACTGTGGGACAATAAATTGTCTGTTGTGTAAGATTCCCCATCTGTAGCATTTTGTTATGGCAGCCCTAGCACGCTATCCCACAGTGATAACAAGCCCCCCCCCCGCCAGATGCTCCCCATAGCCAGGCACTGCCAATGGCCACCACAACTCCAGCAGTGTCGGGGGCTTATTTGGGAACAGATACCCAAAGGGGAGGCAGGCACAGGGCAGTTCCTCGGGGAATATACAGAAGACCCCCCTGCTCATAAGCAAAGCGGGAAAACACGGCACACAATGAGGCTGACCAAGTATGTAAGACAACTTCAGAGACACTGGAATGTGAAGAGCACCATCAGGCAGCTGCCTACTGCTGCCTCTACCCCAAGCCTCCCTACCCCAAGCCTCCCTATTGCTCTAAAATTGCTGATATCTTGACTCTCCCCCCAGAGCCAAGCAAGTTGGGACCAAGACTCGTCTTGGTATCCCCAGCCCCTGCATCAGACCTAGAACCTAGTAGGTACTCAAAAAAATTTCTGAAGGTGAGAAGGAAGTAAGGAGGAAAGGCTAAACCAAAAGGGCTCCTAGTTCTCAGGGAGGACCCAGCTATACTTCCCAACACACAACCAGCTGCTGCAAGTCCTGTGAAAGATGACATTGGGTGGCACATGAACAGACATTTTTAATAGCTATATACTCACTTTAATGGGTTTTAATGAGGAAAATATTCACCACTACCATATCCAATCCATGACTTCAAGGAAATGATTGCTAAGGATGAGGCAACCTTGAAGAAATGAATGGGTTTCAAGAAAAACAGTAAATAATTAACAGGTGGTATGGAGGTATGATTAAAAAAGTGCAAGTCAGTCATGAATCAGTGGAGGTTGGGCCAGCCGCTCTGGGGTACTTGAAGCTCAGCAGCTGCTGCTGTCAGCAACAGCCTAGCCAAACCTGGTGTATTTGTCAGGGTTCTCTAGAGAAGCAGAACCAACAGGAAATATATGACTAGAGAGAAAAAGAGATGTATTAATATTTTGAGGAATTGGCTCACAAGATTGTGAAAGCTGACAAGTTCAAAAACTGCAGGAGGATGTCAAGCCAGAGACCCATAAAAGACCCAGTGAAGCAGTTTGAGTTCAAAGGTAGTGTTCTGCCAAAATTCCCTTGTGCTTGGAGAGAGGTCAGTCTTCTGTTCTGTTCAAGTCTTCAACTCACATTGTGGAGGACCATCTAAGCTTTACTCAAAGTCCATCTAAAACACACAGAAACATCCAGAATAATATTTGGCCACATATCTGGGCACCATGGCCCAACTAAATTGACATGAAATTAACTGTTACACCTGGGGAATGAAAGTTAGGAGATCTGCTGGAAAGCAATGAAGGTTCTCTCAGATCTCAGGCTCACCAGGATAATAGCCAGCATAGCAGTGGAAAAGGAAGCTGTCTTCATTCATTTGGACTGCCATAACCAAATGCCATAGACTGGGAAGCTTACCAACAACAGAAATGTATTTCTCACAGTTCTGGAGACTGAGAAGATCAAGGTGCCAGAAGACTTAATGTCTGGTGAGGGTTCACTTCCTTTCTTGAATGATACTCTCTAGCTGTATCCTCACCTGGTAGAAGGGGCAAGGTATGTCTCCAGGGTCTCTTTAATAAGGGTGCTAATCTCATTCACGTGGGCTCCACACTCATGACCTAATCACCTCCCAGTGGCTTCACCTCCTAGTAGCATCACACTGAGGATTAGGTCATGATATGATATGAGGTTGCATTAACATGCAAATTTGCAGAGAAGACAAACATTCATATCATAGTGACCCCATTGGCCTTCACCCTTCACTCACCTGGGCCTTTGTGCCAACCTCCTTGCTACCCTCCTGACATGCAGTCTGGCCTCTCCAATTCCTAAACAGGTCAGATTTTTGCACTCCCCATTCCTTGGCCTTTCGATGGTACCTTCCTCCTTGTTCCAAACTGCCTGCAGAAGAAGCCTCAACTCCTCACCACAATTTCCAAAGCCCTTCCTGATCTGGTCACCACTAATTTTTCCATAAAACCTTCTGATCCAAGAATTCTAAAATATTCCTACTGCCTGAATGCCCCTTGTTGTCTGCAGCAGCTATGCCTTTGCCCACCTCAGTGCCCCCTCCTGGAGTACCATTCCCCTTCAAGCTCTGTCCCATCTAGGCCCCCATGACCTGGAACTCCTCTTCCAAAGCATTCCCTGCTCCTTGCAGACAGAATCAAGTCCTCTATTCCACGTCTCCATCTTATGTAGACCTCCTGCACAGACCTCTATTAAAACACATGTTGTGTGGCTGTGACCAGTGATTCGTGTGTGTGTTGAAAAAGGAAGGAGTCTGTCCCCACTGCTGGTTAAGCCATCCCCACATGTAGATTGGGAGCTCTTTGCAGGCCTCTGAGAATCTATATTGGGAGGCAGATGTCAGGATGGGAGGCTGGGGAATGAGTGGATGGAAAGCAGACAACCATGGATGGGAACAAAAACCTCAGCCTCAGACCCACACACCTCTGCATGAATCAGGGCATGTACATCAAGTAACTCAAGTGACAGTAAGTGACAAGGAAAATGGCTCACCTGACCTGGCCTGCACAACAAGCCTAAGAAGCTTTGATTCCAAAGCCCACTGGGCAGATTCCTCCAAGGTTGCCCAAGGAGATTTTAGGAGCCAATATTCTGATGCCTGGCCAGTCAGCTGCTTTGATGCTCAAAGATTCTCCAAGACCTGGGCTTAGAAGGATCTGGCAGTGCCAGGGCCGACACTCATCCCTCCCTTGGCAGACCTGACCCTGCTCACCCACAGGCCGTATCCAAGGAAATGTGCAGGGATTGATTTTCAACTCCACAGTTAGAAAAAAGCTGTGATCACATAGCTTATCTTTCCCAAAGGCCAGGAGACAGTAACAATTCCAAAGATATGCTTAGCAAAGCCCTAGAATGATTTTAATGGACAACACAATCGATCCCTTTCTGCCTGGGCTTTCTGCCTCCTTCTTGTTTGTAGCTTGCTAAAATGCACAGCTGCTTCTTCATTGCAAAGACCCCAAAGTGCAAAATCTGTAAATTAGACATGTCCTCTTGTGGATGATCAGCAGTTGGCCACCTGGGCACAGACAGGGGGTGGGAAGGGTGCTCTACGGCCTGTGGCAGCTTCTCCATATGCCATCCCCTTACCGAATCTTCATCTCACACCCTCCCCTCTCTCTGTCATGTAAACCAGGAGCTCATGCCTTCTTTCTCAGAAGCCTTCATGTTCTTGAAAGCCTTGCCTCATGTCCTCAGTCTCCCGTAAGCAAGGAATAAGACAGAATCGATAATGTGAACACACGGCCCTGCCTTCAACACCAGCTCCTTCCACTCTTCACAGAGCCCCCAGCATGACTGAGGACCCAGCCAGGAGTGCTCGGGATAGGCAGGAAGGCATCTGGCTCCAGCCTTTTCCCTGGAGCCCAGGCGCCCCACCCTCCAGCCTCACTGCAAGGCACTGTGCTCACTGTCTCCCTTCACTCAAGCACAAGTGGCCGAGAGGAAAACCAGGAAAGCTTTCCTCGCTTGTGCAAACATGACTGAAAGCCTCCCTGGACCAGGCCTTGTTCCAGGAGCTGTACAGACACAGGTCCACCTCCAAGGGCGCTCGAGGTACAAGGAAGACGCCACCAGGGAAGAGCTACCCCAGACAGCACAACAGTACCAGGAAACTGGGTAACAGACCAGCGGTTGCTCATTCCCTCTTCAGGGCAGGAGGGGCCGCCCCTTTGTACCAGCACCTTGGGTGAAGTGGCACAGGTTTCAGAGAGGTAAGTGCAGGGACGTGGGACCCATCACTTCCAGGAAGCCCCATTGTCAGCCTCAACAGTCCCACCCAAATCACAGGCAGTCCTCTGGAGGGGCCTGGTGAATTACTCAGCTCTGTTTTAGCAAATGGCCTGGAGGGGGGTTGATTACCCTTTGAACACAGTTCCAGAAAGGATTTTCTGAAGTCAGCCTGCTTCTCCCTGGTGGAGGCCGAGCACTGTTCCAGGCCAGCGGGGGCAAGGGCTGCCTGTGAGTCACTGGTGCTCCACACTATTGATGACCTAATCATCCATTTTTCTCCAGAGCTCCATGGCTCAGCCAAATCAAGGGCCTGGGGCTATGGGTCAGAGGGAGTAAGGCATCAATCAGTCCAGGAAGTAAAGGAAAAAGAAGACGGGAAAGAAATGAGGATCCACTTTGTGCACAGCTGTCTCAGCTGCAACTCTATATAGGGAAAGGAATGTAATGGCCCAAGCTTCAAACTGGTGCCATCCCTGGGTGCCCTTGACCAAGTTGTTCAACCTCTCTGAGCCTCTGTACCTCCTCTGCACCTGGTGATAAAAAGCACCTCCTCTATGGGGCTACTGTCAAGATCAAACAAGTTCACTTGTACAAAGTGTCTGGCACACATCCGGCACTTGATAAACAGGATCACCTCCCCCTTCAACCAAATAGTAGTACAGAAAATTAACTTCCACTCTTGTTTAAGTGGGTGTTAATTCCTCTCTGTATACAGGACTTTGGTTAATCTCCCTGGCAGTGGGTACTGGGGGTGGGAAGGTGAGATCAAAGGAGTCTAAAAGGACCAGCCTATAAAGCAGGAGGAAACCCAAGAAGGAACAGTGTCCCAAAGTTCAAGTGTGAAGAATTGACATAGGGCCAAAGGTTGTTGAGAGATGGAGTAAGATTAAGCCCAAGGAATGACCACTAGGGTTAGCCCCAGAGAAATGACTAGGGTCCCCCCAGGAGCAGTGTTTGCAGGATGGTGGGTGCTCTCCTGATTGGTGTCAGTTTGGGTCTCCAGAAGCAAACTCTGAGACAAGGATTCAAGTGCCAGAGGTTGATTCATGAGGCACAGAGAAAATTGGTAGGGAGTAGGCAAGTGATACAGAGAAGGGAAAGCAGCCAACAATGGCTGTTATTAGGAAGCTTCCACGCGGCTGATTGGCACTTCCTCCTGCAGGGAAACAATATGGAAAATGGGCCTCAGGATCATGCCACCTGTGGGAAGGGGATGGAATGTCTATACACCAGTTCCAATCCATCTTTGGTCGAGTGTTGCTCCCAGGTGTGCTAGTTCCCCAGAACTTCCAGCCAGCTAAGAGTGCAAGAAGAGCCTGGCCTCTGAGGTTCCAGAAAAAGCCTCAGGCACAGAGAGGCAGATGCAGACGAAGTCCACTGACAGAGGAGGGTGAGAGGGTATGCACCAGTCACTGCCAGTGTCTGCTCCCGTACCAGTAAAGAATGGAAGGAGATGAAGGGGAAATGTCAAGTAGAGATAACCATTTTGAAGTTTTGCTTAAAGGGGAGCAGAGAAATGGGGCTGGGGGTGAATATGGGTGGAGAGAGGGTATGTAGGAATGCAAGGAATCACAGTGTGTCCCAGAGCTGGCAGATACGGCCCATTTGAAAAGGAAGTACTAAAAATGCAAGAGTTCTACTCTTGACTGGATGACAAAGAATAGTTTCCACTACCCAAAAAAGGGCGTTGCCTTTAGAAGGGGCACACAGTGCTTCTGCTGAGCATCAGGACAAATGTCCGTGGCTATAGATGATGGAAGTTGTAGATGTGGCGGTGATAGATCAGCACTGGCCTTGTTGTTCCTGTTTTCTCAGTAATTTAAAGAGCAAGGTAATTATGTTCATAGCTGCTTCATTCACAATTGCTAAAACTTGGAAGCAACTAAAATGCCCTTCAATTAGATGAATGGATAAACTGTGGTACATACAGACAATGGAATATTATTCACCACTAAAAAGAAATGAGCGATCAAGCCATGGAAAGACACAGAGGAACCTTAAATGTGTGTTATTAAGTGAAAAAAGCCAGTCTGAAAAGGCTGCATACTGTATGCTTCCAACCAGAGGATATTCTGGAAAAGGGAAAATTATGGAGACAGTAAAAAATCAGTGGTTGCCAGGGT
Source organism: Carlito syrichta (assembly GCF_000164805.1). Classification (NCBI taxonomy): domain Eukaryota; kingdom Metazoa; phylum Chordata; class Mammalia; order Primates; family Tarsiidae; genus Carlito; species Carlito syrichta. The sequence continues at coordinate 274,548 of NW_007113422.1, read as the reverse complement.
TAAGGGAGAGAGAAAAATAAATAGGCAGAACACAGGGTTTGCGGGGTGGGGGGAGGAGCAGTGAAACTACTCCACATGATACTGTAACTGTAAATACATGTCCTTATACATTTGTCCAAACCCATAAAATCATCCTCAGTGAACTAACTCAGGAGCAGAAAACCAAACACCACATGTTCTCACAAGCAGGAGCTAAACTAAGGATCTGTAAAGGCATAGAGAATGGTATAGTAGACATGAGACTCAGAAGAGGGGAAGGGATGAAAAATCACCTATCAGGCACAATGTGCACAGGTGGGAGTGGTGTGTACACGTAAGCTTAGACACCACTACACAAGGCAATAATGTAACCAAAATCTATTTGCACCCCCTAAAGCTATTAAAATAAAAAATTAAATTTTTTTAAAATGCAAAAAAAGAGAAAAACTACAAATCTACTACAAATCTGAATAAAAAAGTATAGCACCAAAGAGTGAACTTTAATGTAAACTACAGACATTAGTTAACAATAATGTATCGATTCTGGCTCAATGGCTATAACAAATGTACTTCACTAATTCAAAATATTAATAATAGGGAAAATTGGAGGGAAGAGTGAGGAGATATAGGGACCTCTCTGTACATTCTGCTCAATTTTTCTGTAAATCTAAAACTGCTCAAAAAAGTAAAGGCTATTAACTTTTGTTTAAAAAATTTTTTAAATAGCAAAACATAATTACAGAAGTTTTGGAGGTTTGAGAGGAGGAAACAAGTGAGGTGAGTAGCTCGGGGGAAGGTGGAAGGATCGTTTGGCAGAAGGAAGGACCCATTTGACCAGTTAAGGAGAGCAGAGGAGGAGCTCCTAGAGACCAAGTTCAGCCTGGCTGTGTGTTTTCTTCCAATCACATTCAATTGCCCAGGTGTAGCCGCTGGGAAGAAGTTGGATTTAACCAGGACTGGGTCACTCTAGGCAAGCATGCTTCTTCAGAGATTCTCCTTTGCCCCTTCTGTGTCATCTCCCACTTGGACCATTGCAACAACTTCTGATTGGTCCTTCAGACTCCAGCCCATCCCATTTCTGCTTGAGGGAACTTCAAAGAATCACAGTCCTCCTTCACAAGTTCTGAGGGTGTCCAGTTGTTTACAGGATAACGCCCAAGTGCCTTCACGCAACCCACAAGAAACTTTTAGTTATGCAAACCTAACCTGGCTCTTCAGTCTCACATCCCTACCTTCCCCCTCTTCATCTGCCCCTGCTATGTGGTCCACCCAAACCACAACTCTGAGTCTATGTATATTCTGTCTCCTCCCCTCTGCCTACACTGTCCTGCCTCCTTTCTTTGTTTCTCTCCTCTGAAACCAGGCTCCAATGTTTCAGCCTCTGCATCATCTTCTCCAGCAGGCAAGTGTAGAGTAAGTAGAAGCGGTCAGTGATCACACAGTTCCAAGTTCCTGTTTCTGTTCCTGCAAGGGCTTGTCTGCCTTTTCGCTCCACTAGACCAAGAGTTGCTGGAGGATGGAAGATGTCACATTATTCATCTTTGTCACCACACCCGGCACAAAGCCAGACACACAGTGAGGGCTCAGTAAAGTTTGTGAAATGACTGAGCAAATGGGTAAATGCAAGTGGACAGAAATGTCACCTGGCTCAGCTCCCACCTGAGCTTGGAACTTAAAGCAGCATTTTCTTCTTCCCTTGAACATTATATTCTCATGCAGTCATTTCCAGAGCATCACTTGTTGGGAGTTGCCCTTTCTGAGAAGGGTACAGGGCTGTCATGGGAGTTGGGAACTGGCAGGGAGATCTCGTCCCTTAGTGTGTGGCCCCCATGGAGCACTGAGCTACAGTCCCCACCTTGGCATGCCCAGTGCACTGCCATTTCTCCTATCTCAGCTGCTGCTGTAGGACACGGTTAGGTAAAGGGCATGGAGGGCCTGCATGGTGTGGCACACAGTAGGTCCACTGCTGTCAGCTAATTCCCTTCCTCACAGTAATGGGACAATTACTGCCAAGATGTCTGCTCCTTAAATCTTATTTCTGAAGCTGACATTTCCCCCAGGTGATGAGGACAGCTACAACTTATATTGCTTTCTCGAGTGATAGTAAAAGGCCGACCTACCTTCAGATCCAAGTCTCTGGGCTGTTCTGAGAAATGAAGGGGCTGTCACTAAATCACAAGGAATATAAGTTATATCATTATCTTCATCCCTGGGAAGAAGAATGATAAATCTGCCACCATTAGCTTCAAGAATCGGGTCACCTTGACTGACATAGCCAATGACCTCCACTCAGCGCACAACTCATGTGCAACTGTCTACGTAAACACTCCATTTCAGTGCAGACCAAATTTCAGTTCAACCCATACAAAGTTGTCACGAGACCCTGCAGCAACACTGGGATGCCTTCTAGGTCTGTGCTGGCACCCAAGGAAGGCTCTCCAGGGTCCTAAGGCCAGCAACCCCAGGAGACAGGGGCAGGTTCCTCTTCCTGCATCTGGAATCCCTGCTGTCAGACCCTAGAGACAGACCAGGCTGAGTCTGTGCATTGTGCATTCATTCCACAAAGATGTCCTGAGTGCCTCCTGTGGTCAGGTGCTGCATGGCAGGAGGGACAGGCACTGAATATTCACAGTGTGTCCCTCTAAATACTCGTGAGGAGTGAGGGAGGAGGTGTGTGCACACACACTAATGTAATCAAGGGAAGCCAGGGGTGCTGAAGGAGCACAAAGGACAGGCAAGCCTGGAAAGGGCTGCAAGCCTGGAAAGGGCTCTTATTCCAAGACTTCCTAGAAGAGTGATTGTTGACCAGTGTCTTAAAAAAAAATGAAGAAGACTTACATCCATTAGGATGGCTACTATTAAAAGAAAGAAAGTGAGGGAAGGAGGAAGTGAGGAGAGAGAAGGAAGAAGGGAGAAGGGAGGGGGAGGGAGGGAGGGAAAAAGGAAG
>NW_007113422.1:223273-271602 GCF_000164805.1 Carlito syrichta | reverse complement strand
TCAAAAAGTTAGAGATAGAACTACCCTATGATCCAGCAATTCCAAAATACTGGATACATGTAAAAAAAAAAAAAATTGAAAACAGGATATCAAAGAGATACTTGCACACCCATGTTCACAGCAAATTTATTCATAATAGCTAAAACATGAAGGCAACCCAAGCACCTATCAATGAATGAATGGGGCTTGGGGAGAAGAGAATGGGGAGCTATTGTATCATGGGTACAAAGTTTCGCTTTGGATAAAGAGAAAAAGTTCTGGAGAAGGATGGTGGCGATGGTCGTACAACACTGCAAATGTGCAAATGTACTTAATGCTCTAAAAATGGTTAAGATGGCAAATTTTAAGATGTGTTTAAATAAATAAATACATTAAATTGAAGAGGAGTCTCTATGGAAGAGCATTTCAGGAAGAAACCCTATGATAAGCTTCTCTTGCTGCTTCTAAGGACCCCAAACATGGAAAGACAGAGAAACCTACCTTTAGAGTAAGCAAGAAAAAACCCTAAAGGGCAGCTGGAGTAGCAGCCTGTAGCCTTGAGGCCCTTGGCTTGCTTGTCCCCTAGGCTTTTGGGGCTCAGCCTGCTCCAGAACATCTCAGCCTGCTCCAGAACCCATATTTGCCTATCCACTGAGGCTCTGTCTCATGCCACCATTCCACAGGCCCAACCAACCAGTCCCAGACAATAGCACAGGCTCCCACGGGTGAGAAGATAGGATAGAACTGGCAGATGCAGGTAAGTGGGAGAACCAAGAGTGAACATAGAAAAGGTCAAGAGATGATAGCTGGTTGGGCTGAATAAGATGTTTATGTCCTCCTGGCTATCCTCTCCAGGAGTCCCTGTGTTCTAGGGACCCAGAGGCCAGGAGATGAGTCCTTTCAAAGGCAACACCTGCTTACTCCCTGGGGACAAATCAGATAGAGTTGAGTCAGAATGAAATGAAGAACCACAGGGAATGTCTCCTTCATTGCCTAGCTGATAGCAGCTGGAAACTGTCACCTTTATCCAATGGTATCCATGTCTCTCAGCATCCCAGAGGTGTACAGGACTTTCAGGTAGGGGACATCAGTCCTGCTGATCTCAACTCCCATGGCATCAACCCGGGCACAGAGAAGGGAGTGGGAAAGGTCTTGATACTCATTGAGCACCATGCCCCAATAACAGAGCCCAGGTTCTCCCCCATGGCCATCAGGGATCCTGGCCTGTGCACTGCCTAGCACCCTCACTTGTCCCACTCTCTTCTCAGGTCTTCACATCCCAGCCTTACTGTGTCTCTTTCTGTTCTTCAAGCTCACCAAACTCTTCAAAGCCTCAGGACCTTTTGCACTCACTGTCCCCTCCACCCACAGTGCTGTCCCCCATCTCCCCAGGGCTGCCTCATGCTCATCTTTCAACCTCAGCTCAAATGTCACTGCCCCCAAGAAGCCCTCCCTGACCACCTAGCTCTTCTCTGTCACATTCTTCGGCTCCTTCCCTCCACAGAATTCACCACTCTCCACAATTATCTACTCCACTTTTATTTTCTCTGTGTATTTTCTTATTTGTTTACTGTCTCTCCACGTTGTTTACGGCTCCATGAGGGCTGGAGTCTTGTCTGTTATTTTTGTCCTAGCACCCAGATTTGGCATTAGACACATAGGAGTCAAAAATATTTGTAGACTAGATGAGCAAATGAATATGATCTGCCAAGGACTTTTGCACCCATTGTCTTACTGGATCTACCAGGAAATGGCTTTGAAATAGGAATTACTGCTTCTACCTTAAAAATGAAGAAAGTGAGCCCAGGAGATTGAGTGTCACAGCCACACAGAGAGGCAGTGACAGGGCTGGAATTCAAAGCCATGTCTGTCTGACTGTCTGCAGAGTCCAGAGGGGGTTACAAGAAGCAAATGAAACCAAGCGTATAAGTGTGCATGTGTGTGTGCAAACATGTGCACAAGAGTGTACATGGGCATGTGCAAGTGTGCACCTGTGTGCATATATGCACAAATATGTGTGAGAGGGTATGTGTGGGCACTAATGTATGTATGTGTGTATGCCAGTGCCCCCAGGCTCCAGAACATGACTCTTCGCAGCTCTTGGAACAGAAGGACCTCACCTTTATCATATTTTTGTGCCCAAGACATTCCATAGGTCCTGCAATTGAACAACAGTAAAAGTTTTCTGAACAAATTGCAAACTCCAGAGTTATGCACATGTGATCCTTTGCTTCCTTGCATGTGTATGTCTGGGAAAATAACACAACTGAGTCTCTAGAGATGAAATTAGCAATCATTTAGGATTCAAAATGAATTTCCTCGTATGGTGGACATGGGATCTGGAACCAATACAAGCTACTGATTTATTTCCAGTGGCTGCATACACTTCCTGCCTGGGTCTTCTCCATTCTGCCTGCTTTGGTCACCTCTGTATTAGAGATGGGGTGTGTGTGTATCTGTCTGTGTGTGTCTGTCTGGGAGCTCTTGTGTGTTAGGATCTATGTGTCTGTGTGTAATATGTTAGTATGTTGGTATATGGCTATGAATGTACATGTGGATCTGAGTGTACAGTGGGGGAGGAAGTCTGATAAGTAGAGTTTGTATGTATAAGTCTGGGGTGTCATTGCATGCATGTAGACTTGTGTGTAATATGCTGCTGAAACTATATCTGTGAATCTACGTGCATATCTGAGTGTGTATGTGTACATTTTCTGCCTCCCCTCTAGACTGTAAACTTCTGACAGGACAGGAGCCAAGTTGGCTGTTTCTATCTTCCTTACTGGCCAACCCTAGGTGTCCAAAAAGCACAACCCACTACTATGTTCATGAACAACAGAGGAGAACAGAACTCTCCCTTCCCTGGATTCCTGTCTACATGGCCTCCCAACATCAGAGGGATGAGCAGACTAGGCCAGACAGCACAAGGGAGAAGCCCCCAGTCTCCCACTACATTCCCCCCTGCCCCACCTCCTCCCCTCTACTGACTGCTGACACCCCACCATGAACAGGCAGCTCAACTTTTCATGTGTCTGCTTAGGAGGTGGTATAGCCACCAGCTCCAGTTCAGGCCCCTACAGCAGCTGGTTCCTTCCCACCCCCTCAACCCTCAGTCAGCTTATTCAGGGCACGTTCTGCGATCAGTGCAGAAGGAGGAACTGTCTGTAGAGCCCCCAACACTGGCTGCCTCTGTCCTCCCCAACAACCGTGGACTGTTCCAGCCCCACAAATGCTTCCGTGGCTTTGTCTTCATTAAAGACACAATCTTGCTCAACCAATTAATGAAGCACCTTCTCTCCCGCAATTCTCAAATTTCCCCAGAGCCAAATGTAAAGTCTATACAATAATTACACAGCCCACTGTTTGATAAAGGAAGGCTTACATCTTTAATAATTCTCAATGAAGGAACATCCTATGAAGGAATTGTTTAATTAAAAGACAACAATGGGATAAAAGGCAAATAAAAAAGGAAAAGTGAGGGAGAAAGAGAAAAAAAAGAGAGAGTGATCACATCTGTTAATTCAGAACTAAATAAACATCTTCCACTTGAGATTCCTTAAATACTTTCTTAGAATCCAGATATACTTGTTTAACATGCAAATGAATTCTATCATTAAACATGTTTGAAAAATGAGCAACTGTACTTTGACTAATTTTGTATCTCTCTGCTTAAAGAACAGTTGTCATGTCCCAGAGAACATGGGGATCCCGGCTCTCAGTGACTCTACTTCTCCAGAGCAAATTAGAGATTGCTAGGAAGAACTCCGGCTCAAAAGAAGGGGGAGTGCAGTTAACGGTTGAGGACAGGCCAGAGTGAGAACTTCTGCTTCTGTGGAAATGAAGTAGACACACTTTCCCCTATTCTTCTCACTTAGTACAATTTAAAAACCCCAAACATTATATAGAAAACAAACATGATAAAAATCTGAATAGTGAAGAGAAGAAGGCAAAGGCAGACTAGCTCAGGACCTCAGGACCTGAGAAGTGACATGGCGATAAGTTCCCTGGGTTGGTAGGTTTTTTGTTTTGTTTTGTTTTGGTTTGCCTCTTAATTGCAGACTTAGACCTGAAGACTCAAAAACACCAACAAATGCAGACCAAAAGAAATGTCTCAACAAAAAGCCTGGTCCCTCTAGCCAAAGGTCCAGGAAAGGGGTAGTCTACCTAAAAAGAAAACTTTTAGATAATAACCACTCTACTCTAGCCAAACATTGAAGAAGGAAAGTGTGGTCCCACCTCACCTACACCAGCAAAGTCTGAGTGGAGACCCTTCCCATTTTCACCAGACTGAAATGAGGTCCCCATCCCCAACAGGTGGTATCAGAAAAGGTCTAATATAGAATCAGAACTTTCACCACCACCCAAAGATAAGAGGTCTCACTCACACATGTCCCTCCAGGGAGTAATGACAATATATTCCTACTTCTTCCAGCCAGGGATGGGTCAGTGGTGGCCTTAGGATGAGCCAGAACTCCCACATCTTCCAGCAATAACAAAGAATCCCCACCTCAGTTTTCAACAAAAACAAGAGGAGAAGCTGGACATGTACACTCATTTTCCAGTGAGACAGTGGAGGTAAGGAAGACTATGTCTAGAATACAGAAGACTCCTACGGATATATCTTAGTACTACCATGTCCCATTATTACAATCAAAGGGAAATTACAACAACCCAATCCAGACATGACTACAAATGGCCCAGACTCTCCAGGATGAGTCACCCTGCCAGATAAAGAACCACAACCAGCTGAGGTGCTTGTGGAAGGCAAGGGAATACAGAATGGGTAGCAGAAGAAGGTTATTATAAATACCAGCTACTAGCTACTATTACGTGACCAGTTACAGAAACAAGGACTGTAATTGTTATGAATATTTTCTTATTTTGTTAAGAATATGTCTATGAGAACATCTACGTATATTAAGCAAACGGCTTTGTTTTGTTCCTTTATTTCTCTACATAAGATTGATTAAACTTATATTAGCATTTAACTATTGTTAATTTTACATCATGATATTTAAGTCATGGTATAACAGAATAGTAAATAACACCCAAGAACTTTATCTTTTCTCCTGGGGAAGGTATTCCTATGCTTTCAGTTGCACACAGGATCATTGCATTATGTTAGGTGGAACGATTACCTTGTTATTTTCTTATCTGGAGATTAAGTATGGCTGATAGAGATGTGCATGGGTGCCAAGTTGACAAGGGGTAGACTTGTAAAGGTTAATTTTGGGTGTCAACTTGACTGTATTAACAAATACCTAGAAACCCGGTAAAGGATTGTTTTGGGGTGTGCCTGTGAGAGGGTTTTTGAAGAGAGTATCATGTAAGTCTGAGTAAACATGGGGAAGATCAGCCCTCTGTGTGGGTGGGCACCATCCAATCTGCTGGGGGCTTGGAGAGAACAAAAGCAGAGAAAAGGTAAATATGTCCATCTTTCTGCTGGAGCTGGGATATAATCTTCCTCTCATGTTCTTGAGCAACAACTCCAGGCTTCCCAGCCTTTGGACTCCAGGACTTACACCAGTGCCCCTTTGGCCTCAGACTGAGAGTTACACCATCCATTTCCCTGGTTCTAAGGTCTTCAGACTTGGACTGAGCCACACAACCAGCACCCTAGGGTGTCTAGTTTCAGACAGCCTATCATGGGATTTCTCAGCCCCCATAATCATGTGAGCCAACTCTCCTAGTAAATTCCCTTTATCAGCAATCTATCTATTTATATTTATCTTTCTATCTCTCTATCTCCTATTGGTTCTATTTCTCTGGAGAACACTGACTAATACAAACTCAAACAGAAAAATGTCCAAGATATATATTGCTAAGTGGAAAAAAAAAACAAATGCATATGATGATTCAATCTTTGTTTAAAAAAAGAATAAACAATAATTATGTAACACCATATATGTGGAAAAACTAGACAGATACATACTAAACTCTTGAGAGTGGTTATCTCTGAAGGGTAGGAGATGAGGCCAAGTTCATTTTCAACTGTGTGAGGATCGATCATGGTTGAAGTTCACATAACTTTCTCTTAAGTTTTTCAGGAGAAGAAAAACATTCAAGTTACTTCTTAAGAAAAAGAGATAGTAATAAATAACCAAACATGAAACAAAAGAAATTTCCAGCTATGAAGAAAATGTAATTGAGTATTTGTTTTCCAGCATGTCTTATCTTCAGAAATCATTCGTTTTCCACAAAATGAATTTTAGATGAAAATACTAGACAAGATATGCAGTTCCTTGACTCCACTTTGCTAACCATAGTACCACTACCCTGGTAGCATCCAGATCTCCCTTTACATCCTCAAGTCAATGTAGTCACTACACTATGATTCCAAAATGAAAAGAGTGCATGTTTACTGTGAAAATGATGCTTTAAAATTACCCATATTCATTCCATTCTCACACACCTATTGTCAACATTTTTTTGTTGTTTTACTTCATTCCAGATTTGGGTCTATGCTAAGAATCCTATGGAATCTTACATAGTTGCAACAGAGTGATATGTGCGATCTTGTGTCTTCCTTTATCCTTTATGCCTACAGAGTCATCTGATGCAATTTGGCAAAAACTCAAGGTCAGCTGAGGGAATCTTCCATCACTCGAATACCGCAGTTTCCTTTACCATGCCCCTAACATTAACTCTTTAGATAATCACCTATTTTTTGTTCAGCTGTTTTGAATAACTTTATGCAGAAAGTTTCTGAGTAATTCGAACAATCCCTTAGGAGAAATTCCTAGAAATGGAAATATCAGGTCAAAAGGTACAAATATTTTTATAGGTCCAGATACACAGTACTAAATTATCTTCCAGAATGTCTTCACCAGGGTACAGTAGAAGAGGCAAGTATTCATTTTACTGAAGTCTCCCCAGCATTGCATGTTCTTTAACGGAGTGGTGAAAAATGGCCTCCTGTTTTAATTTGCATTGCTTTGATTACAACTGAAGTTTTAGTGGTTTTCCATATGTTTGTTAACAAGCTGCATTTCCTCTAGTGATTTGTTTGATTGTGCTCTTTGCACATGTACCTACTGAGAATAATTAGTATCATATTTAAGTTTCTCTAAGCGCTCTCCTTTGTCACACTTCTGCTACGACTCCCTTATTTATTGACTGCCAATGGTGCTCACTTGAAATAATACTAGAATAAAATTTTAGACCTATAGAGCACTCAACACAAGCACACTATGGTTTGATGTTCACAACTTTCCTCTGTAGAACTAATGGGATTTGTAATTCCCACTTTACAGAGCAGAAAGCAAAGGTCCAAAGCGACTAGACGCTTTTCCAGGGTCACCTAGCCATGAACTAGCAGGACTTGGACCAGAATATGTCCTTCAGTATTAGCAGGCAAGGTAGCACAGTGATTATGAGTCAGTCTGTAACCCAGCTCTGTCCTCCCCAGGGATAATAGCAATTTCCTACTGAGGCAGGTGAAAAGGTCTAATGAGATGATGGTTGTGGGAAACTGAGCACAGTGGTGGCCCACGATAACTGCTCTATTGTTCTTCCATTTTCCAAACTCTTGCTGATGCCATTGGGGTCGAGCACCCTACTGGACATTGGGAATATAAAGATGAGCAAGGAGTTCAGAGTCTGGCAGAGAAAACAGAGAGACACACCACTAATGGCCAACCATCATGGCAGGACCCTCACAGAGGTCTGTGCAGGGCACTGCAAAGGCATGATCCAAGCCTCTTGTCTTTTCACCAGGGCAGAATCTGCCTCTCAAGGCCAAATTAATCTTTCTGAAGTTTCACACTAAGGCACAGTCCAGCTCCTCCAACCCAGTGTCATCCATGAGGGGTCATAGCCAAATGAAATGACTCTCATAGATTTTCTCACATCCCATCCATCAAGCCCTCCCTTCATGACTCTCCCCTTGGCAAGAGGAGCCTATGCCTTTCCCGAGCATGTGCTTCTGTAATCTTCTCTACCCAGAGGCCTGGCCACCCATCCTGAGGATCTAACTGCTTCAGAGTCTGCAGAAAGCAGCCCCTATGGGATCTCTGGGCATAGGGTCCACTGGTGACTGGAGGCGGCACAGAACATCCCTCAGTGTTCTGGAGGTCCTGCACTGCAACTGGCTCCCACAGAGCAGTACGGGGTGTGTGGGGCCAACCTTCAGCACTCCTTAGGGCTGTGGCTCCAATCTCAGTTATTCTGACCCTGGATGCTGGTGCAGGGAAGAGGACAAAGCCTGGTAACTTCATGAATGAAGGTGCCGAGGCAGCACAGCATGGGGGGATATGAATGAGACCCTGGCTTACCGGGTGACTCTGGGCAAGTGACAAGCTCTCCATGCCTCAATGCCTTATCCCTGAAGCCAGAGTTAAAGCAGATCTGGCTTCCAAGAATTATTGTGCAAAGTACTGTAATCATATGCATAACTGAGGCCCTGACTCTTCCAACAGTATTCAGACGGCAGGATAATAAGTGCCACCAATTACCGAGAACTGCCCATGTACAGGACTGTATTTTAAACACGTCTCATATATCATCTCAATAAATTCTTAACATAACCCTATTCGATCATATAGCCAAATATTTATTGAGCATTTTTCTTAGGTGCTAGAGATATAAGAATGAACAAAACAGACGAATGTCCCTGCTCTGGTGAAACTTATGCTTCAGTGAGGAAGACAGAAACTAAGCAAGATTTATAAATAAAATGTATAAGAAGTTACATGGTCATGAGTATTGAGGAAAACAATAAAACAGAGAGGAGGGATAGAAAATAGCAAAGTGGGGACTAAAGTTTTTGCAGGTTGGCCAGGGAAGACCTCATTGAGAAGGTGATGGGGACTGTTTGGGTTATTGATAATATTCACTCCCCTCCCCATGGGTGGACTATACTGCATAACTTGACTTGCTACAGCCAGTGGGAAATCAACTGGAGTGACCAGCACAAGCCTGAAATATGCACATGCAGGGACTTGACTTCTTGTGTTTCTGTCATGGCTAAAAGAGCACATAACTTGGGTGGCTACTGCTTCCCCATTCTTGGTCCTGCAGAAATGATATGAAGCAGACCTACAGCTGGAAGCAGAGCCCACCAAGCCCAGCCTGGATGAGGCACTCCCACTATCCTGCAGGCTGTGGACACCAATGAGACTTGGGGGTGTTTGTTACATTATATGGTCATCAGTAACTGATGGGGGACTTTTGGGCAATGACCTTAAGGAAGGAAGGAAGAGAAAGAGTTTATGGTTTTCTGGGAGTAGACAGTTCCAAGCAGAGAGGGGAGCAAGTGTAGAGATCCATATGCAGGGACCATCCTGGCATATTCAAGGGACAGCAAGGAGGCCTGAAAGGCTGGAATAGGGAGATCTGGGAAGAGAGCAAAAGGAGATGAGGTCAAAGAGAAGATGAATGACTGGGTGAAGAAAACTTTAGAGGTTGGTGACCTTATGATTGACATCCAAACCAGGACTTTTTTTAACCAAAGCATAATTTACATGTAGTAAATGTGTGTCATTCTATGAGTTTGATCAACTTAATTCTATGAGTTTGACCAACACCATAATAATGATATAGAACATTTCCATTGCCTACAAAAGTTCCCCATGGCTTTTTGTAATGAAGTCCCCTGGCTCTAGCCCTGAAAACACTGAGGAGTTTTCTGCCCCTATAATTCTGGCCACTTAGGAACATCATATAATTAAAATTATGGAGGATGAGGCCCTTGAAGTCCCGTTCCTTTCACTTGACATATACTTTTGAGAATCATCTCATGCTCCTGTTTTCTCAGTAGTTTGTTCCTTTTTAATGTTGACTAATATTCCATTGTATGGATGTACTCTAGTTTGTCATCCATTCATCAGCTGAAGGATATCAAGGTCATTTCCAGTTTGGGGCTATTATAAATAAAGCCGCTAAAGCATTCATATATACCAAACCAGGAGAATTGTGCAAGTGAAAAATTCTTCTAGAACAAGAAGCATAAGTTGGAACCATCCCACACAGACCAGGCAGTGTGTTCACCTGACTTGTGCCACCTGACTAGGGACTCTGGCTGTTACCCTGGTGAGACAGAAAGCAACGGGAAGATTCTGAGCAGAGGAGTGGCATGATTGGCTGGCATTTCTAACAGGATTATTCCAACTGCCTTGGAACAACAAACTGCAGGAGGTACAGTCAGATTAGGAAGTCATTGTCAGTGGTGGCGCAGACCTGGGAGGTGGTCATTGGGGTGGTAAGAAGTAATCAAATTCTGGATACACGTAAGGCAGAACTGACAGAACTGTTAATGGTCTAATTATGAGAAGATGAGAAAAAGCAATGAAGACAACACCAAGACTTTGGACCTGAGCAGCTGAAGAAAGGCTAATGGTCCCATCTTACAGAGAAGGCTTAGAGAGGACAAGGCATTTGCTCATGGCCACCCATTGGAAGGTTGAGCTAGGACTGGCACTCTCCAACACTGCCACACCATTTTCCTCATGCCATCATCCTCTCCCTAAGGAGGAATCCAGACCTGATCCTGACAACATAAATATGCCCAGTCCTGGAAAGTCCCTGCCTGGGGACACTGCCAAGAGGCCCTGAGTGCAGGAGTTAAGCAGGAGCTGGACATTCCCACAGGACTGTTCACAAACAGACTATGAGGTAGGAAAGGCTGGCAACCCTGCTCATACCCCAGACTGATTGGTCCACTGAACCCCTGTGTGCATCACATAGGCAGAGGCCAGGAAAGAGGACAGTGGTGGAGTTGGCTGCCACTCTGCCACCTGGGACTAACTTGAGGTCAGAGACCAGAGCTGGTGGTCCAGTACATACAGGGCCCAGGTGGAGAATTCTGAGGCCCTCAACAGTTCTGTGTGAGCCTGTGACAAAGGCTATAGCCCCACGCTGCCCATTGGGTCTCAGCTCCAAGCCCAGGACTAGATTAACAATATGCCACCTAAGGAGACTCTATTGCAGGTCCAGACCACAGGCCCTGGCTCCTCAGAGCAAGTCAACCATGGGAACTGGAGGCCATGTGAACAAGTAGTAACACACAGACAAGATCAAGAGGAAGGGGACTTCTACTGCTGGTTCATGAAATACCTTCTTGGGTGGCAGTAACAGGCTGCCCTTCATTCCACAGCATCTCATATTCTTTCCCAGTTACAGCTCTTAAATGTTTGGGATAGCAGAGAGCCCTTAGTAAAAGCATGTGCCCTGCACCCCAAGGGTAGCAAGGACACAGGGCAAAGTCACCCCTATATACTGCCCACCTTCTCCCCACCTGTCACTGGAGAGAGAATCATTACTAAGCACTATTGGGCCAAGCCCTGCACACAGGACAATCACTTAGTCATTCAGTGACAGGCTCTGGGTGCATCCTTCATGGTGTCCCCACCTTCTCTATATTCATTACAATTTCTCCTCCTGGCCTCAGGACAGCTCCCCCTGCCCTACTTTCCTCATAAGCGTGGCTCTCTAATGCGGCCCTCAGAGTCTAGTCTGGTGCATACACATGAGGGTACACATGCATACACATGCGTGTATATACATGCTCTGGTCTAGCAGAGAGGTGGGTGTAAGCCCATTCCACTGGGTAAGGCACCATCCCATTGTCTGTCTACCCTACTCTTTTCGATATTACAAAGTTACCAAGAACAGGCTTGGAGATACATGGACCTGGATTCAAATCCAAACCTGAAATAATTCGCTTGCAAAATGGTTTGCTGTATGTGAATGCTTATAGTGGCTTTACTTATAATAGCCCCAAACTGGAAATGACCCTGATATCCTTCAGGATCGAAAGAGTTAGCTCCTCTTGCAAAGTTGCCAGCCAGCCCAACTTGGAACCCAGGGTGCACCTGGGGCAGCATGCCCAACTACATCTGCTCTGTGAACCTCCTCAGTTCTGGGAGCAAGGCCTCAGCAGATGCAGGGGTGGCCAGATCCTCATGGGAAGGCCTGATACAGGCCTCCCACACCTGCATCCTTTAACCTGAAGGACCACAACTCGCATCCACTTGCTTGGCCAGGGTCTGGGTTTCCCTCCCAGGGTGAAGGTCCCTGCTACAAGGATGACCCAGACAGGAACATGCCCACCATGCTCAGTGCATCCCAAAGCCCAACCCTAGCTGGCAGCACACAGGGAGCGCTGGCTCCTTTATGTCCAGAGAACAGCTCCATACCAGGCATCAGGGCAGTCCTCAGCAGACTGAATGCCAACAGCTATTCACACCTTCTTCAGTGGGACCTAGCATAACTATCCCCCCATGGCTGAGCCTTTAGGACTACAGGTCGTGGCCTCTGTCCCTTCAACTTTGGATACACACCCATACCCAAGAATGCACCATGGGTCAAGTTCAGCTGAATTCAGCCTGATGTCTTTCTCCCATGACTTCCAAGGCCTGAGACAGTACACTGGATCTTTCCATGTGGTCGATGGTCAGACAGCATATAGGAAAGCAGGTGCCTGGGGTGTCAGACAGATGAAAGAAGGACAAAAGACACAGCAATTGAGAACTGGGAAGCGAGTGAAGCTTGCAGCAGGTGACAAAGCTGTGACAAGTCCTATGCCCCCATGTGCCTCCACTTGCTGTCGAGATTAATTTACCTGACAAATCAATCCTACCCACTTCTGACTTCATTATTTATTCACATAATTACACCCAAGTTTTGAGGTTCTTTTTAAAGATGTAATTTACAGTTACTCTGAAGATCTGGATTAGGTTACTGTCATCTTCCTTCCCAGGAAGTTGAAGGATCATTTTCAATCTAATGGGCTGTGTTTTCTCGAGAAGTATTACCCCAAATAACTAAGGAGAAAGCCGAATTACATGGGCACTTTAATGTGCTCAAGAATACAATGAGAGAGGTAAGTTCGTCCCTTCATCCAAAAGGGTCCAGTATGTACCCACCACACAGGTGAAAAAACTTAGACCCAGAGGAGTAGAATACTCACAGTTATGAAGTGCAGAGCCATTTGGGAGCAGGCTCCTCTCTGTTACAGAGGCCCTGTTTGTCTCCATGACATGCTGTCTCCTAAGAACACTGCCAATGTGTTAGCTCTTCCTCCCTCCTGTGGCTCTCACACATTCCCCAGACTTGAGTCCTAGCCTTCTGAGGCACACATCTGGATTAGTTAGGGAACATTTTCTTCAAGGAACACAGAGCTCCAGAGGTGTCCTGGGCACACATAGCCTTTATTCCTCATTCAGCAAGTGCTTTGTAACAAGCACTTATTAAACCCCTTCTGTATTCCAGGTGCTGGAGCTGTCCCTATGGGGAGAAAGATGGCCAAACTCTCTCTCTTAGAAAAGGCTAGAATCTAGTGGGGCAAGATCAACATTAGACAAGTAAGCATATGACAGACAGATCACCACAAAGTGAAATCTGCCCTAAAGGATAAACATAGGTGCTATGCATATATTGAACAGGCCTGGGTGCCATGGGTCACATAGCAAAAGCTGCCCTGAGGAGCTGTGATTGGAAGATGGAAAGGATGATAATGTTAGTAAGGTATGTAAGGGGGACAGGAGCAGGGGAGGGGTCTGCTTCAGGGAGAGAAGGCCTTGTGAGAGAAGATTCTAGAAAGGGCAGTGTTTCTAGTTGTAAAAGGGGGGTGACAGTACCCACCATTTAGCAAGGCATCAACACTACAATATCAGCCAGGAGCTTGTTACTCAGTTCCTTCCCTAATCCTTTGTCCCCACTACAGGAAATCTCCCATCAGCAATATTCCAAGGAGAAAAATAAAACACTACACGTGAAGCTTTTCACTGAACACTGTCAAAAAAATTGAGTGAAGATTGGAAATAGTCACAATGTCCAATAACAGGAAACATTAGGTAGGTTATGGAACATCAATTCTTCATCTCAATGCAATCATTAAAAATGATCATTATGAAGGTTTTGCAACCACACAGGAAATGTTTATGCCAGGATGTCAGGTCAGAAAAGCAGAACATAAAATTGTATCTAGATTATGAGTACTTCTATATAAAATCAGTGTACTTGTGGTCAGAGAAGAACACAGAAAACAAAAACAGTGAGTGGGGTAGGCAGTAAGGTTATGAAATCCTTCCTGATGTTGTCATGTGTTTTTAAAACAAGCATAATAGGTATGGGGATGGGAAGAGGAGACTTGAGTTCAAGTCAAAGCTCTCTTCCTGGACTGCTCACTTGGGCAAAGCCATTCACCATTCTGTTTCTTGCTAGTTGATGAAGTGAAAACAGGGGTCTCAGTGAGGTCCAAGGGCACATCTAGGGAAGCAAGGGAGCAGGAGGGCAGGACTGAATGGCCACTAGAAGTGGAGCAGCTCTGGGACTGGGCAGCTCTGGGAGGTTGTTGGAGGTTGTGGTTAAGAAGAGATAGCGAATGGAGGTAAGAAGGTAAAGAAGCTCAAAGGTGATGAGGAAAATGAACTGATGGTGGCAAGAAGGACTTTAGCAGAGAGGCGACATTTTAGACGAAATGCGATGAGAGAATCCAGACTCATTTGGTGCGCTAGGATCAAGTCTGCCTACAGAAAGCCTCAAGTGACACAAATACTACACTCAAAGTGTAGGAAAAGGAAGTTTTCCATTGTGGGCACAAAAAGAATGTCTAGGCCTGGAACCCAGACAGTGACCTGGTAAGGCACACTTAGAATTAGCCCATTGCCTTAGGTGGCACTGGGTCACACATAGTGGTGACACAACTGGGGAATTATAGGCTCACAGCCTGCAGATTTTTACTCTTTCAGTTTGGGGGACAGCCAAGACGCCAAATCTGAGGGGCAGCTCCACAAGCTTCCAGGAAAGCCCTAGGGGGATGGCACACCTCGATCCAGCATCCCATTCAGAGCAACTCCTTCTTACTGCTCCTTAAGCCCTGCAGTCCTTCCTCAGCCCCAACAGCTATTATGCCCAAGACCCTTGATGGCCAGAAGTATATACTGATAACAACCCACAGCTGTAATGACCACAATCAGAAGCAAGTTCTTTGCTGTGTACATTACACAAGCCATGCAACTGCTGGCAGTAAGCACCACAGGGCAGCCCTGAGTCACAGTGCCAGACCATATCATGCCTGGTTACATAACCTCTTTGCATCTCAGCTTCCCCAAATAAAATGGGAATAAAATTTAAAAAACAAAACAAAACAAAAAAACCCTACCTTGTGGAATGTAGGGTATTCAACAAGACGAGACACAGAAAGTGCCTGGTCTGTGGTGAGCCTCAGCAAGTATCAGTTACTGTTATTACTATGTCTGCTTGGAATGGAGCTTTGCCTACCAAATTGGCCTATTGTCCTCCTCTGGAAGTGGAAACTTCTGTGGGAGAGGGCATTCATATCTACATGCAAGCACACACACACACACACACACACACACACACACACACACACACACATACATGCACATGCACAGTATGTTCTGGACCCCACTCTGTCTCCCCAGAGGATAAGCCCTGGAATGGAGCAGTGCCAGCCCTCACATCCCATCCCCTGCACCAGACTCTGTTCTGCTTTTCTCCTTGGGTTTGTTTGCATTTTCTTATTTGCCTCCCTTCTAGTCATTCTCATTTCTCACTTTCTTTGATTTGCCCAGTCCTGTGCTGAACATGGGAGGTCTTTGATCACTCAAAAATTTCATCAGCACCTTTTGGAAAAGATCCAGGCACCAGAGGGCCCACCACTGCCTGTGAGTCTAGCAGCTGTTGTGTTTTGATCAGTTAGCTTCCCCAAGTTGTTTTAGGGCAGCCTGTAGTGGCCACCCTGGCCAGCGTCCACCTCTGAGCCCCTTTCCCACCCCCATGCCATCCCTAGCATGTGCTGCCCTAGCCGAATTCTTGCCTCCGCCCAGCCTGATCACTCCCCACATTGAAGAAATACAAATAGTTGTTCCACTTGCCCTTCATGGTCCTTTCCTTCTGCTTTTCTCCTGATCCTTTTCTGAGCAAACATTCTTCCAGCCATGGCTATAGATTGAATATCTCTCACAACATATATTGGACCCCTGTTTATCTTCAAGGTGGTTTCCCTTTTCTGTAAGTCAAAACAACCATTCCCTTAACTCCAGCGAGGGGCTCTGCCTAGAAGCTAGCAGGCCACATGAACAAAGGGAGGAAAGAGCAAATCCGATGTTCAATTTAAAGAGACACTGTGTGTCTAGCAGATGGTATGCTCACCCCATCTGCTCAGTGTGAAGGGGGCTCACAGAGCTCTCAGCAAAGGACCTGGGCCTCCACACACACAAAGGACCTTGTCAATGGTCTCCAAAAGCCACTGTCATCAGGCCCAGAGACAATGGCCACCTTTCAAGGTTACAGTGGTCAGGCAGGCTGAGGCTCTCCCCAAGCCCATGCCAGCTCCCTCTATGCCACAACTCCACAAAAAAACAACCACACACACTGCTTTGTGTCCCACTACCTGACAGGCACCACAACCGCATGCCAGCTGTGAGACAGGCTTGCCACTGGACACAGCATAATGGTCAGATCACAGAGGGCCTCACCCTAATGTCATCAGATCACCTGGGGAGATGTTTAAGCATATCATTGACTGGCCTCCCACTCAGGGCTCCCACTTAGTATAGAGTGGGATCTGGGCCTTGACCCTATCTGACAGCTCCCCAGATAATTCTACTGTGCAGTCCAGGGTGAGACCACTGGGCTTTCAAGAGCTGGAACTCTAGAGTTGGATAGCTGTCATCCAAATCCTGCTCCTATAGTCCAACTCTAGCAAGCAACCTAGTCTCACTAAACCTCAGCGTCCTCAACCATAAAATGAAGAATCAAAATAGCTCTCCTCATAGGTAAAGAAGCAAATGCATGTGAAGAGCCGAGTACTCAATGAATCTTCAGTACTCCCATTCTTTACTCACCCCTGGATCACGCCATCCCAGGTGTACTTCTCTCCCCACTCCACTGTGTGGTCTCTGCTTTTCAGAGAGAGATGGAGAGGCCTCCTGGGTTTGCCTATGTTCGCTGGACTGGCCCGGATAGAAGGGAAGATGGTTTGGGACACAATGCCTGCACATAGGCTGCTTTAAATACCCTACTATAACAACCACCTATTGGGAAGGAGGGCACCATCACTCAGAGGCAATCCAGGGGCCTCTGTGTATCAAGGGGCCTTTCAGGTCCTGCCTCTCAGAAGCCTGGGGTTCATTACTGCCCTCTTCAGCCACCGCTGGAGCAGCCATTTCAAAACCAGGCTTAGTGCTCCACATCTGCTTTCAGGCCCATTCCTTCTCCCTTTCCCCAGCTGTGACATTGGGAAAGGGGTTATAACTTTCATCATAGCAAGACTTGAAAAGAGGCAGCTAGAAGAAGAGGCACCCCCAGCAGCAGTCAGCAGGCCCTCAAGGCTCAGAGTGTCTACGTGTGTCAACTCAAAGAAAGAATCAACACAATAATCAGGTTTAATAACCAAGCAAATTCTTCACTCATTCATTCACTTGCTCATTCAGGAAATTGTTCTAAGAGCCTCCTCTGTGCCAGGCATGAATGTGTTGAATGTGGAGAACACAGAAATAAATATGGCCCGGTGTATTACTTAGCTACTGCCAAAATAATGCTGTGTAACAAACCACCCAAAATTCAGTGGGTAAAACAACCATCATCTATTTGCATAGATATGTGAATTGGTTGAGGAGATCTGCTCCTCACTGTAAGTTTGCAGCCCTCAGGGGCTCTGGTCTGCCCCTTATTTTTCTCATCTACCTTGGATCAGTAGGTTTCCAAAGGCTTATTCTTTCCCCTCATGAAAGTGAAAGAAAATCAAAAGGACAGGTAGAAGTATCTAATATCTCTTAAGGCCCAACCTCACAACTGTCAGGCTGTCATCTCTGCCTACACAGTCTTGGCCACAGCAAGTCACATGATGAAAACCAGAGCAAAAAAGCAGAGGACTATACTCCATCCACCATGAGACCACAGCAAGCATGTGGAGGAAGGGCTGCATAAAGAATTGGCGGTAACCATTCAATCAGCCACACCCAGCCTCTGCTCTTGACTATCTCCCCCAGCCTGGACATGAAGAGCAATGTACCAAGAATAATTTAAGCATAGCATGATTTTTCCTTAATCACTGAGCTTATTTGGGACTCCCGGTCTTTTCTAGCCTGAAGGAGGCCTGTCTTCTATCTAATTTCCCCAATATACATATCCTATAAATTAGACTGAGTAGGAGTTTTCACCCATTTGACAGGTAGAGAAAAGAAGATTTCTTCACTCATGTGCCTTCTCCACAGCATAAGAGAGGTAAGGTGCTCTCTCCATCTGATGGATGTGGACCTGGGAGGGATAAAGGAGTTTACCCAAGATACACTTAGTAACTGCCTCAGTTATTATTTGAACTTAGTGAAATTGTTCATATGAATAGGAAGTAGATCTGGTATCCATAGCTTCCCAGGCTGACAAATATTAAAGTTTTGCTGGTCCAATTAATCCTGCCATTTAAGGATGTCAAATAATTCAAACTAATGAGAAGAAGCACTGAGAATTAGGCACAGCCTTAATCCTCAGGAAAAGTACCAACTTTTGGAAATAAAATGGAAACTTCAGGATGACATTCCATGTTCTGGACATGTTACATTGTCTTTCCAAGTCACCCAAGAATCCAGTAAGGTGCTCTCTCCATCTGATGGTTGTGGACCTGGGTGATCACAAGACTACAGTCCTGGCTCAGTCCTGGCTCAGAGTATCATAGCTGTTAAGTGACAGAAGCAAGGCTGTAGGTGAGAATTTCAAACCTGAGCAGCCACTAATTATCTTAGACAGCTCAACACAGGAGTTGTCCATGTCAGCCCAGGTGAGTACAGAGCACTCAACTGGATGCCCAGGACTAGGGAGAGGGGACATAGTGCTGGGACCTGGGACCCTAGGTCAGGCCAGGCCAACAAGAGCAGATGGGCTCAGCCAAGGATCTTCACACCACATCTGCAGAATGAGGGTGGCCCGGCTTTCTCTCACAACCTCCTAGAACAGATCTCATTGGCCAGTCACAGGGATATGTATTCTTTTCCCAGCTCCTCAAGTGAACATCTGTTTTGCTCAAAGCTGTGAATGTCACGTCAAGAATTTCCAATTACCTTCCCCTTGGTTTTATTTAGCATCCGCGTATTGGAGGCATAATTAGTCTGAGATGAAAACCTGTATTGTTCCCTTCTCCTCAGCAATGAAATAGGTTCCAAATGTGCTAACAGAGAGGATCCTGCTCCAAAAATGACAAACAGCAAGTGAAGGATGAAAGCAAGAGTGAAATACAGATTAATGACAACAGCGGCCGAGGAGGGATGGGCAGAGTGGGTTGTGATGGCAGCGTCTGCCACAGAGCTCCTGCTGCAAATCTTACCTCCTCTCCAGCTCCTAATGAGTACGGGCCTTCTCCACAGTATAAAAGTGATGCTGATGAAGATGAAAGACCTATTTCCACTGATATGTTTACTCATAATACATCATGAGAACCAAGGCACCTCCAGGCCTGCCAACGAGGTGGTGTCATGTCGCGTTCTTCTCCCCGTGAGCCTGGCCATGTTCAAAGCCTGGGGACCTTGCCTGAGGGTTGCAGGTTTTGCAATGGCCAAGATTATTCAGAATTGAGGGGGGAAAGCATGCACACAAATTATATATGAATAGACAATACTTCTAGAAGTTGGGTATTTGAAGTACCAAGACCCAGATGCCCTCATTTACCCCAACCTTTGCCAGAGATTTGACCTTTAGCCCCTGATTTGACCAATACTTGTCAAAGTGAGTCTTCAGGGACCTTACTCATGAGATGCATGTAATGATATCTTTTCTGCTTCCATACTTGCCTTCTTAAAGACTCGTCACAGAACAGCCAGAGTGTTCACTAAATAGAAAATGGGCCATGTCCTTGTCCTATAAAAGCTCTCCACTGACTTCCCATCATGGCTTAAAATAAAACCCCAACTCTTCACCTAGGCCACAGAGACCCAGGTGGCTGTCCCTCTCTGACTCCCACCACTTTACCCCATCCCCTCCTCTCACTAAGCTTGAACCCAGGTTTTCTCTTTCTGTTTCTCTAATGTGCCCATTCGTATTGCCACCTTGAGACTGTGGCAATGGCCAAGGTCTCCATTAGAAAAGCAAAGGCCTTCTCAGGTCAGATTCCAGCAATTAGGTATCAGCTCAAAAGTTAAAGAGGCTGACCTCACAACCAGAAGCAGACCCCAACCACTCCCCAGCACATGGTCCCATTCTTGTTCCTTGAGCTTCACCATAAGATATTATCTTGCTTTTTGCCTCTTCCTCTCTCACCTAAAATGTAAGTTCCATAGGGGTGGAAACCTCATCTGTCTTATTACCCACCATACTCCTGTACCTTGCAGTGCTGTGGGGTATCTGACACGTAAGCAGTGTCAATAACTACTGAAGGAGTCAAAGCCACTAGGGGAGCTGGGGGGTGACTTACCAAGAGGACCATAAGGTGCACGCATCTGTCTTCAGATAACTGAGGGACTGATGTAGGGGAAAGAAAATAAAATTGTTCTGTTGCCCCACAATGCTAATCCAGGACTGATGGGTCTATAGGACAAGGTTTTGCCTACCTTAAGTTAGGAGTTTTCTCACTGTCGAGCTTCCCAACAACATAGTGGGCTTCTTTAATAAAAGGTGATTCCCCAACTGCAGAGGTGTGTAAGCAGAGGCCACTGCGAGAGTCCATGCAGTGGAGAGATGAGCATCCTTCTAAGTTCCTGAGACCATGACATTCAGGTTGGCTGTTTTTGTCTCAGTCAGATCATAAACCCCCCAAGGAAGGGCTGAAACTCATTCTCTAGCATGAGGTACCTTGCACAGGGCAATGCTGAGTGTTGGGTGGAGTACATGTGTCCACCACACATGGAGTGAATTATGCTTGCCTGATTCCTTTTAAGATGTAAGCTGAAGGATTCAAGTGGAGCTATCTCCCTGGGGCCCCGTGTGAAGGCAGGCACCTTCCTGGAAGGACTGAGCTTGTGGCCTGCACCTTCCTCCAGGGACGCAAGCCTGGAGAGAAGACAGAGAACATGGTGAAGAGAGGTAGTAGTCACAAGACACCACAACCTGCACTCTGTTTATCTCAGTCAGTCCTTCCACAGCTATATGAGGATGAACAAAATCTCTATCCCATAAACGAGGAACCCAAAGCTCAGGAAGGTCAAGTTGCTTGTCCAAGTCCTACAGCAAGTTAGGGGTGATGCTGGAAGCTGAGCTCAGATCTGACTGATATCACAGCCTGCATTCTTGACAGCTTGAACCCCCTTTCCCCAAGGGTCAGGCTATTCCCCTCTGATTTCAGACTTGTCCAACTGGAAACATTCTCCAACTCCTGCTTTTTCTTCTCCCCTGTCTTCTGTGAAAATGAGGCCTCTTAAATCTCCCAGGTTAAGCCCTAGTTGGAACTCCACTCAGTTTCCCATTCTTTCATCTGACCTGGCATATTCGGAAAGAAGTTGGTAGAACAAGTACATTAACCGGTTTCTTTTTCCAAGCCACATGCATGAGCAGAGTTATGATACCACAGTCTTCAGGGTATGACTCCATGATAAATCTACATTTCCATCACCAATACAGGTGTTCCTATGGAAGGCACTCAGCAGGAAGGAAAAAATCACATGGGAATACTCCTCTCTTCCTGTGCATTACAGAGATCCAACATTGGCCCATGAATCTTCTCTATTTTCTTCCTGGGTTTGGGGCAGCAGAAAAAATAAGGACAGACAGTAAGAAGAGAGGGAAGGAGTAGCAAGGGCTCATGTAGGTTATGAAAGGTGACATATCTGGAGAGTTTGGGGAAATAGCAGTTTGCAACAGACAAGGGGAAGAGAGAGGCAGAAAAATATTCTAAGAAATGTTGCTGTGAGTTATGAAAAGGATCCTCTTTGACATTCTCAAAGAATACCAGTAAAGAATTGCTTTGCATGTCATTACTTTTTTTTTCTAATGTGACTCTACATAGGCACTGGGACATGAGGCACCACTACTTATATTTGGATTGCAAAGGAATGGAATAATAGATGAATAAATGAATGAAATGATGAACAAATGAATAAGAATTCAAAAGCTACTTTTTAGCTCACAAAGTCATAAATCTGTCCTGCCTGCATTAGAAATGATAACAGCTAACACTACCTCGGTAAAGGCTTGTACTGTGCCAAGACCTTTTTAACTGTTTTATATGTCCTAACTCCTTTTATCTATTACCTATGGTATAGATAATATCATCATCCCCATTTTGCAGGTGAGAAGAGTGAGGCATTCACCCAAGGTCCTACAGTTAGTTAGTGGTGGTTAGTCAGAATTCCAACTCAAGGTTAGTTCCAAACCCATTCGCTTAGCCATTCTACTAACCTGTGCAGTCATCTACTTGCTGAAAAGGTATAACAGAGCCAACAACCCCACCACACCAGGCCAGCCTCATCCCAGCTGCTCTTGTCAGAAGGACCCTGCTGGGCTGTTACTCTGGGAAACCAAAACATGTGTACAGTCATGCAACAGCACACATTTCAGTCAACAATGGATCACATATATGACAGTGGTCTCATAAGATTATAATAGTGAATGTTTACTGTGCCTATTCTTTCTAGAGATGTTTAGATCACAAATACTTACACTATGTTACAATTGCCTACGGTATTCAGTACAGTCACATATCAAACAGGGTTGTGGCCTGAGAGCAACCATATAGCCTAGGTGTATAGTAGGCTGTATTATCTAGGTCTATATAAACACATTCTGTGATGTCTGCACCACAAAATTGCCTGACGATGCATTTCTAAGAATGCATTCCCACTGTTAAACAATACATAACTGTATATCATCTAATACCTCAGGAATAAACAGCAGAAAAATCAACCAAATGTAGTTGTCACCTTCTGGGCTATAGTCAATGAGTGCTTACAAAATTTCATTTCACAGAAACAAGATAACATACCATGAAAAATAGTCATTTAGAAAAGATTGAGCCTGAAATGTTGAGGCTGAGGCACATCTGCATGCCTCTACCCCTATAATCTGTCACGCAAACACCAAAACAACAAATGTGCTGCTCTCTACCCCAACTCACCAAAAGAGAACTGAGGGAGAAGGCCAGGGGTGAGAAGCTGCCCTTCCCAAGCAGCTGAAAGGGTCAGGTGGCCAAATTTAACTTTTCTTAGAGAAAGCCCAAGGAGCCAGAGACTGTTTGTAGGAGAAAATAGGGTTACCCACAAGCAGTGGGCTTCTCAAAGGCTGAGAGTGTGTCTGACTCGCCTATCTATTTCTGGAGCTCAGCCCCAGTTCTGACACATACACAGAAGGCAACATGCAAATATGCTTATGGATTTGATTTGAATTGAACTAATTGGAATCAAATGGTCTCCCCCTATTCAAGGGGAAAGGATCATTAGAAGACTCAAAACAGACCACGTGGCTAGGTAGGGGCAAAGGTTCACTAAGAAGGAGGCTGAGCCTTACTCAGCTGGGAATCCAGGATGCAACCCATGTCTTCAATCTACCACCAAGTAGACTATCCTTTGGAGATAGGCCAGAGGGGCGGAGGTGATCCAAATAATGATTCTCAAGAAAACTTTAAGCCCTCTCATGCCAGCCTATCCATCACCACCACCACAGTCATTCTCTCCACCACTACCACTGTCACTATCACTGCCATCAACAACACCAAAACCAACACCACCACACCATCCCCAATACCAATACCAATGACACCACCACCACCAGTACCACAATCACCAACGCCATCATCACCACCATCACTACCACCATGACCACTATCACTACCACTACCATCACCAGCACCACCACCAATACCATTACCAACAATCACCATCACCACAACCACCACAATTATCACCATCACCAGCACCACACTATCATCACTACCACCACTATTATCACTATCACCAACACCATTGCCATCATCACCAGTACCAACACCAACATCATCACCGTCACTATCATCAGCACCAACATCACCATCACCATCACCATCACTACTACCATCTCTACTACTATCATCACCACCACTACCATCGACCTCACAGATTAAAACCAGTTTGCCCTTCAAAAGTACATTAGAATGTCCCATGCTGAAAAATTCCAATAATGTATGTAAATACATTACCCTTGAGAAGGTAGATCATAACTTCCCACTCTAGTGTGGACAGCACATAGTGAGACCTTTTCTAAGAATACAGTATGACAAAGGGGGAACAAAGAATAATTTTACAGTGGAGAAACTTGATAAACACTCTTTCAGCCAGGTGGTCGGGTCAACATCAATATTAACAGTGATATATCATGTTGGTAGTATATACCCTTCATATGTTGTGTTGAGAATGGCACTTTACCTCTGTTGTCTTCTTTCCCAAAAACCATAACCCCAGACTAATCACAAGAAAAACATAAGACAAATCCCAGTTGAGGAGGAGTCTACAAAATATCTGACCAGCACTCCTCAAAACTATCAAGGTCATCAAAAACCAAGAAAAAGTCTGAGAAACTATCATACACAAGGAGTGCCTAAAGAGACATGACAACTAATGCAATGTGGTATTCTGGATAGGATACTGAAACAACAATGACAACAACAAAACATTAGGTGAAAACTAAGGCAATATAAATGAAGCATGGACTTTAGTTAATAATGTATCAATATTGGTTCATCAATTGTGACAAATGTATTATACTAATGCAAGATAGCTAATAATAGAGAAAGCTGGTACAGGGTGCATGAGAACTCTCCGACCTATCATCATAATTTTTCTGTCAATCTAAAGTGATTCTAAAATTGAAAGTTTATTCAAGAAAAAATTGGAGTCTCACTCTAAGTTCTCTAAGTTCTAGAATACACTTATAAAATAATCCTCAAAAAGGTTTTCTTCTTCCCAGTTATCCCTGCCTTGGCTCAGCACTATATCAACTCTCACTCAAATATTGGCACCATTCTTTCTTCCTGACCCCATGTGGCCCATCCAATCAATCCTGTTTCCTGGGGCCACCCAGAGCTTTTGGGAACACAGATGTGATGGGGCACACCCATATGGTGATGGCTCCCACTATCTTAAAGATTGATCCCAGCCTCTAGCATGACATATGGGGTCTTTTCCAAGTCCTACCTCCTACTCTTCATTTATATGCCTCTCTTGACATTGCCATATTAAAATACATTAAATATTGCTCTTTCTTCCAAAAATTCTTCCTCTAACATCCATGCTTCAACCATCCATGCTCCTACCCTGGGTGCCCCACTTTTTCCCTGGCTGGCTCTTGCCTGTCCTTCAAGATTCAGCTGAAACACTGCTCCCCACAGAAAGCCTTCTTTCACCCCAGGATGGATATGCTGGCTTCAGAGGATGCCATCATAGTCTGCACTTACATCTATCCTGTATTGTCATTGATTGCTTACTTTCCCTGAGGACAGACAAGTGCTCTCACCTATGTCTCTCTAGTGCCAATCTTCAACAAATGTTTATTTAGTGATGAGTAAATGACTTGGGGGAAAAAGGTGGTGTGAAAACCCACGGCCAACAATTCCAAAGCTTTTGTTACTGAGTTTTAAATTAAAATTCTGCTCTTCAGAACTCCATTATCCTCACTAGAGTCTTATATAACCACATCCATTATATGGCAATGTAATGGATTACTAGATTTAATTATAACAGGATAATTAATGTCAAGATATTGCCAGTTTGTACATAAATATTAAATATCACTTTCTATGTAACTATTCTCTAACTCTGTGATTACTGGGCTTAGAAATACCAGTTTTTGATATGAAATGTTTTTGTCATGGGGGAAGGGATGCCAAGTAGAACATCTGGTTTGCTGGCTACCACTGTCCTCCAGGTAGCATGCTTCCTCCCTGGTTTGAGGCTGAGGCCTCAACACACCAGGCCTTGGCATGGGCTGTCTCTCACATGCCCTCGTGCAGACCACCACACCTGTCCCTGTGAGTTTCTGGAGGGATCTATCCAGGTTCCTTGGGAGGTCCCCGAATCACAGATCCCTTCATGACCTCCATAACATGAAGAGAAACCACAAGGAACAAGGGACCCTAGAAGCTATGGCAAGGTAGAGACAGCACCACAAGTCAGGAAAGGAACAGTGAGTTGCTATGGACAAGGACGGGCCTGCCTTGGGCCTCTAGACCTCTAATGCATCCTCTTCTCTAGCCACCTCCCAAGCCCTGCTTTGGCCCTGTCCCTAAAGATTGCAATTTCATTTTGTGCCTTGACCAAAACATTACCTCCTGTCAGTTACCTTCAGGTCACTCTCAAATGGTAGTATCATGATGTCTATTACACAAAAGCCAAATATAGGACACGGTGCCTCCAACTTAGCCCCTGTTACTATCCATGGATCCTGCCAGAAGTCTAGAATGGACAGACCCATGCTTCCTCCTGGCTTGCCAGAGCCCTCATACTGAAACTCTGAGCTTCATTACAGGATATAAGAGATCCTATCACAATCAAGTCGCCATGCTGTAAGGAAGCCCAAACTAGTGTATTAAAGAGACCAAATGAATAGGAAGATTGCCTAGTCAACTTCAACCTTCTCTAGCCCCTCAGTCTCAGGTCCTGATTGAAGCCACATGACAGATTTTGAGCCAAAATGGCCCAGCTGAACCCTCACTGTATTTTTAATCCAAGGAAAATATGAGAGAGAATAAAATGATTGTTCCAAGTCACTAAGTTTTGAGGTGGCTCATTACACAGCAATCAATAATCAGAACAAAGGTCCAACATAAGAGCCACTGCAGTAAACAAACAGCTCTCAGATCCTTCTTCCAACAGCAAACTTCAGCTTCCACAGAGCCCTGGTCCCACTGTGGGACAAAGAAGGGTTCTCTGTCCCCTCCCCAGTGTGCTGATGCTCCTGGCTGCGATGCCTCCCTGAAACATTCATTTAAACCCCACAACCACAGGACCTGGGGTCTCTCGACTCCTACTGACCTCACACAGCAAAAAGTCCTCTCCCATACCACACTCCTATCCAGCAATCCAATTAAAATAAATAGCCTTGAGGCTAAGACTTCTGGTGTGTCTAAGCAAGACAAAGGTCATGCCCAAAGCAGAGTAGTTCTGATAAAAAACACAAGCTGCATCATTATAATCATTGTCTTTGTTATTACCATTATCATCATCACCATCATCAAAATCAGCACCATCACCATCATCATCATCACTATCTTCACCACCACTCTCCTCATCAGCATTGTCATCATCACCACAGCAATACCAGGGACATTTACTGAGTGCTTACTATATACCGGGAGCTGTCCTAAGCATTTTAATTGCACTGTCTTGTTAAACTTGTCATGTGATGCGGTCCTGCCACTATCCCCACCAGAGAAATAAGAAAACAAAGATTTGGAGCAGTTGTATAATTTGCTTACAGCCACCAGGCCTGAGGGCAGTGCTGGTCTAACACTGAATGGACAAAGGTCAGGCATACGTTTACCTACTCTGACTCTTCTCCCCTCAAACTTGCTTCTCACCCTGAGTTGCTGTAGAAATATTCCACTGGACAGCTGGGATCGGTGGCTCAGCCTGTAATCCCGCACTTTGGAAGGCTGAGGTGAGTGGATTGCCTGAGCCCGAGGGTTCGAGACCCGCCTGGGCAACTTGGCGAGACCTCTTTTCTACAGTAAATCAAAAAATCAGCCGGGCGTGGTAGCGCGTGCCTGTAATTCCGGCTACTCAGAAGGCTGAGGCGGAAGGACCGCCGGAGCCCAGCAGTTCGAGGCTGCAGCTCCAGTCTGGGCGACAGAGTGAGACTCCAACTCAAAAAAAAAAAAAGAAATATTCCACTGGAGATTTCCACTGGAGACCCCCAAGCCCCAAATACAACCCTGCAGTGGCTCAGTCTCTGCATCTAGGAAATGGAAGTGGTGCAACATCTGGCTCTGGACAGGGTGGCAGACCTAAAGGCACCCTGTGCCCCAAAAGGAGATGGGTGCAGTCTTTGCTAATCTCCTGCCCCAGGCCAGGTACTTCCCACACAGTATCTCCTTTAAACTTCACCACAGCCCAGGAGGTGAGCAGAAATTCACTTATCTATTTTACTTGTGAACCCAGGTTCAGAGAGTGAGCCCAGGCTCAGTAATTTCCAAACCTTTGCTCTTTCTGCTGTCCCCAGCTGTCACCCCAACCAAAGGACAGATTCCACATGCTAAGCCAGGACCAAGGCCCCTCTATCTGACCCTGTCAGAGAAGCAGGATCATTCCCTTCACATTCACTTACAGCAATTAATGAGGCAGCAATATGTTTGCTTTGCATTTTCAGAGCAGGCAGCCATCCTGGGCATGGCTCCTTCCTCACAGGAAGAAACACTCAATGGCTGGAAGAGGATGCACAGCCCTGGGGCTGGAACTCCTGCTCTGCTTCTCCCTGGCTCTGGAGCCCAGCAGGGTGCCTGGACAATTTATAAAGCTTTCCTTTACCTACTTCCTTTGGAAGCTAAAACTAGCCAGATTGGAAAGGACACTGCCCCTCACAGAAAGAAAGTCATGATTTTTTAAAAATTGGCCACTGAATTAAAGGTGCAAATAGTGTTCCCCGTTACACAAAGTCTTTTTTTATTTTTCTCATCTTTTAATTGGCTTCTGAGGTTTCCCACTGAGCCTGGACCACAGCTGCTGTCCCTGATGCGAATGACCCTGACGGCCACCCAAGAGGTCTGAGCACTTGAGCATCCTATTTGGGTATGGAGGAGGCAGATAGAAAAGGGTGGAGACAAGGGGGAGCCATCGGATCCCATTTACTACAGCTCTTTAGCACCCTCCCCTGCGGGTCTGGGCAGTGGTCAAGTCCAGAGTCTAGAAACCCAGGACTTCAGAGCCTCAACAAGAGAGTCAAGGCATCAGTGGAAAGACTTTGAAAAGTGCCCAGCTGTGAGGATGACCCAGGCAACTGTTTAAGTTATGAAAAAAAAAAGTCAGGTAATGATTTTGGCCCCATGTAATATCAAGCATGCCTGCTCCTCCACCCCAACATTGCAAGTGTTCTGGGGGATCTGGAAGGAGCGGCAGAGAGGAGGATTGGAGTCTAGTAGGTCACAGGAGGGGAAGAGAGACCTGTCCAAGATCACTCTGCAGTCCCGCTCCAGGCGACAGAGATCAGTGCTCCAGGTACAGGGCCAAGGTCAGGAACCATCAGGTGATGCTGAGAGTGGAGGGGAAACAGCTGGGAGCAACAAAGGGTGGAATGGGGTCAGGGGGAAATCCTGCATCACTATCTCCCACCAAGCTAGTGAGTTCTTTATGATTGGGGTGGAAAGCATCTCTCAGGTTCAAAGGACAGGGTGGGAGCGCCCACACGCACACCCCTTTCCACACACACACAGGTGCACACATGAGAGCCCAGATTTGTTTGCCTATTGCCACAAGTGCAAATCGCCAGAAGCCCTGGGGATAGGGAGGCCCTGTACTGGGTTCCATAGCAGTCTTGCCTGTTTCTCATAAGATGATTGAGGAAAGGTTTGTCAAGGCTGGGGTTTGTTTATTGCTGTTACTTCTTCCCTGAATCCCCATTGGAGGAAAGATGCACTGCAAAGGGCATGTACTCAGCCCTTCCAGAAGGTGAATACTTGGAGCAACGAGACAAGCCCATTTGCGCACCCATTAATAACATGCAAAACTCTTTAGGCTGCCAGAACCTGGAAACAACCATGCTGCCCATCGAAAGAGTACTGGATTTAAAAAATGTGGTACATATACACGATGGAATACTACGCAGCCATAAAAAAGAACAAAATCATGAATTTCGCAGCAACCTGGATGGAACTAGAGTCTATAATACTGAGTGACCTCTCACAGAAACAAAGATCCGAGTATCACATGTTCTCACTCATATAATGGACCTTGAACATCCACTGTAATACTATAATGACTGACGGTACTGGGAAACTATGGGGGGGAGGGGGATGGGATTAACAGTCGCAAATATCTGCCTGGGGATGGGGAAACACCTCTTATCAACAGGGTGCCTGAATGAAACGTAATTGTACACCTAACCTTTAACTGTACCCCATAAAACCATAATAAAAAATATTGATTAAAAATAAAAAAAATAATAATAACATGCAAAGCTCTTTAGGCTGATTACTTGGTCATCACAGGAAGTTGCCATGGTGGTTGCCGGGAGGCTGAACTCAAGCCTGTGAACTCGCTCAGTGAGGCACAAAGCATGGGCCGGGCAGCCGGAGTGCAGGGAACCCAGAATGATGCTGCCAGGCAGGAGTGCGACCCATCTGGGCTGTATGCCCTCCCTGTGGGCACAGCAGGCAGAAGAAGCAGAGGGAGCACCTCCCTGGGGAGCCACACTCAGCTTCACATGCATCAGCTCACTGTGGGCACAATCATGAATTACTCTTCCCTTAGAATTACCTGAGCTACTTACTCCCTGTAGAGTCAAAGAATGGCAGAGATGACACCTTCAGCCTGATGCCTTTCCAGATCATGGCACTCACCTGCTCACAAACCTCCAGTGACTTCTCTTTAAATTGAAACCAAGTCCAAAATCCTCTGATCCAGGACCCTCCCCACCTTCATCTGCCACCACCCTCACCCTGGCTCACCTGGATCCAGGCATACCCTCCTCCTCACTTATCTTCCAATGTGCTGAGCTCACTCTAGCCTCAGGACCTTTGCATGTGCTTTTCCAACTGCACTAATCTCTCTGCAGCCAGATCTTGCTTGACAGCCTCCATCTCACTTCCTTCCAGTCTCTCCTAAACACCTCCTTCTTGGTGTCACCATCCCTGATGACTGCTGTTAGGTGCTGCCCTTCTAAGCATTCTCTTTTTACCTGACTTTATTTTTCTTCTTGGCAGTTATCACTACCTGAATTACTTTTGGTTTATTAATTTATTTGTTCAGTGTCTGACCCTCCCCTCCCCCACCTCCACTAACATGTTGGCTTTTGAAGACAAGTACTTTGTCTCAGTCCCTGTGTATGCTCAGAATCTAGAACTGAGCCTGGTCCATATTTGCTGCTCAGTTAATATCTGACCCATTTCACGACAGGCAAACTGTGAAAGGCCAGGAAGTGGCCTACAGTTACATAGGAAACTGAGCAGAGCCAGACCAGGTGCTTGTGTGAATCTTAGTTCAGGGCTCTAGAAAGCTACTGGGTATGATACAGAGAACTGAGCAATTCCCTAAAGCCTCACTGATGCCCTCAGTGACTCACTGAACATCTACTCTGCATGGCCCTTACTATGCACTTCAGGGAGCAACTGAGAGCTGAGGGTTGGTCCCTCCTGGCAAGTGAATGTTATTTATTAAAACATGAAAATCAAGGTCATAGCTCAAGTGAATACTAATACCTGAGCCCTGCCCTCGTCTGCCTCCCCTGAGGTGCTGCACCCATAGTAGAGACTGGAGGAATAAAATTTGGCAGCAGAATATAGAAAGTGTGTGACTTCCATATGACTGCCAATGGGTAAGAAACCTTTGACGCTCAGACCCTAATAGTGAGCTGCTTCTCATGCTAAAGATTAGGCAGGCCAAAGCGCTCACCACCCAGAACAGAGAGGGAACCGACAGTGAGAATGCTCCCAGTGTAGAAAGGAGAAAGCTACAAAACCCCTGAACTGAAAATGACCAGTCCTGGAACAATAAACAACTAGCAGCAGCATTGTGGAGGATTGTCAGAGAGAGCAAACCAATCCCAATGATAACCATCTATCCAAAGAGCTGACCTTCACACAGGAATGACCAAAGATGCCTGTAACTGCTAAAGAGCTTAATTAGCATTTAGTGTGGACTTTGAGCAACAAGGAATAATAAGAACAAGAGCTTCCTGCAAATACAGTTGACTTCTGAGCAAGACGAATTTGAACTGCATGGCTCCACTTATATGGGGATTCTTTCAATAAAAGTAACACCGAGCGTACCTAACTCTCCCAACTCCCCTTAGCACTCCACCTCTTCAGCCTCTGTCATACTGAGAGAACCCCTCCTTCTCCTCCTCCTCCTCTTCCTCAGCCTACTCAACATGAAGACGACAAGAATGAAGACCTCCGTGATGATCCACTTCCACCTAAATATATTTTCCTTATGATTTTCTTAATAACATTTTCATTTTTCTAGCTTACTTCATTGTAAGAATAGAGTATATAATATATTAACATACAAAATACATGTTAATTGCCTGTTTATGTTATTAGTAAGGCTTCTGGTCAACAGGTTGTTAGGAATTAAGTTCTGGGAGAGTCAAAAATTATATGCAGATTTTTGACTGCATAGGGGGCTGGTGTCCCTAACCCCTGTATTGTTCAAGGGTCAGCTGCACAAAGGAAAACCCTAAGGCCAATCAGCAATGTCTTTCACAGACCTCCAAAAATAACAAGAGTGTTGGAATCGTAGAAAATGAGGGTGGTACCTTTGAGGCCCCAAAGAAAGAAAAGGGAACTTTTAGTACCACTGTGCTAAGAATGATTCCTGATTCTTAGCGAGAAAGAGCTGGGAAAGAAGAACAGGGCTCACTTCACACTGCTTCCATATTTAATAAGCTTAAGTTGACAGTATATAAGTGATAAATCAGACGTTGCCACTTGGCAGTCTGTGAGCCTTATCAGCCCTGCCACAGGCAGAGTTGGCCAACAGAGAGTTTTTAAAATTTGTAATTAGTTATAAACATTTTAAAATTAAGAGATTTTCACAGAAAGTCCAGATTTCTGGCTCCTCTTGAGACACAAGAAGCAGTGACCACACGGAGCCTCCTTGTGTGAGTCTTGGTGGAGCCTGACAGTCCCCTTCAGGGTAGGATGTATCCCCTAATGCCTGCAATTGCTACACTCTCAGTTCTTAAAGCCTACATATTCTCTGCCTTAATGTCCCTGCCTGGATGCCATAGGCATTTGGATTTATGGCATGGCTGTCATTCCAAAGGGTGGTTCTGGCCATTCTTTTCTGAACTTTGGGTTGTCTTCACATGCCCCAAGTTACAGAATTATCCAGGAGTAGTTCATGCAGTTGCTGGATAGAATGGCCCCATTCGACCATCATAGAGCAGAGAGGAACAGCAGACATGTAGCCCTCTTCCCACACTGCTTTGTGAGATGTGAAGCCATCTCCAACTGGGTGTTCACAGTTGGGCACCCAATTCTCCAGCTCACAATTCTCCTTGTGTGTGCATTTTCTCTCTCTAGTTTAGCCTTGCAGTTCCTTAGAGGCAAAGACCACATTTTCTCCCCCAAAGTACCCAGTGCAAGAGGTCCAGGTATGGGGTTTATTCTGTCTTGGTGGTGGGCTGGCCACTGATAGGCTGCTGAGAAATGCCTTCTCGTCTGAAGAGTAACCCTACAGGCAGAAAGCACCAACGGCTGTTCCTCTTTCTATCTGCCTAGTAACCTGAGGAACCAATCCTGAGTGGCTGTGCCAGCTTGGATGCTCCAACGAAAGCCCAGATGGGAGGTGCCCTATGAGCTCCCACGCTTCCCCTCAGAAGGACCCAGAAGTGCCCAGCCAGCATCTGGAGCTCCAGGAGCACTGAGTCCCTCTCTGCCACCCCTCCCTATGGACTCTCCTTTCCAGCTGAATGCCAGACAACAATCCAGTCCTCCACCCCAGCTGGGCTTACTGAGGGTGGAGAGCATTTGTCACTTTTTGCCACCCCCTTCCCCTCACTACCCAAAGGTGCACCCTGCATCTGGTTTTCTCACTTGGCTCTGGGAGCTGTGCTGCCTGACAGAGTGAGTGGGGAGCCATCCTTCTGCCAGGTTGGCCACAGTCCCCCCTCTCTAAGCCATTAACACTTCTGACCTTGACACCAACAACTCCAAGTTGGTTCTACAATCTCAGCCCAATACCATCTGCAGACACGATAATGAAACTACCATTCATAGAACACCACCACTGCACTGAGCCTTCTCATGAGCTTTATCTCATTTAATTCCCATGGCAACCCTATGGGAAGGTGTTAACAACCCAGACTATAGACCAGCAAGCAGGCTTAAAAGATGGCACCAACAGCAAAGCTGGAATCTGACTGTGTGTCTATTTTCTCCAAAAAAACAATGCCCCTTCCTGTATGCCAACAGCAGCCCCAGGTCCAGAAGAAACATCATTGTGAGCATTTAAAAGTCTTGTGTTTTCTCTGTACAGAAGATAATAGATGAAGTAGGTGAGGAAGGAGAAGAGGCGGACAACCTTAGGTGTGCTTCCCTGTCTTTTATTATTTAAAGTAGTCCAAGTCCTGCCTTTCACTATAGTGGGAAACCCACCACCTGCCCTCCCTGTACCCCAGTGTACCCAGGGTTTCTTAAATGGGATCAGGAGTGCACATAGACTTTTGCTGGTAAATGTTTCTTGTGATGATCTTCCAACTGGCTCTTTTCTTTCACACCTTCACACTGTCTCTTACGGCAACCCTTTTCTCCCCAGTCTCTGTGGTGCCAATTGTGGACCACACTCCTGTTCCTTGCTTTCTCCCTGACATCACTCAAAGTACACACAGGTGATACTGCAGATGTACAGGTAACACACTGGGGAGAGGGAGAAAGTCACAGCATGCCTTGCATGGCCAGCACCTGGGGAGAGGAGACACACCCACCCACCTTGTCACTTCTCTCCAAGGTCCACCGACCTGACATCAGGTCATCAGCACAATCTCTGATGTCAACCACTAGCCCACTTCAAAATTTGAAAAGTTGATTTTGCTCAGAGTCTTGGAAGATTTTCATTTTTCTTAATGCCTCCGTGCCCATAGCCCTACATTTTCTGAGACTCCCCATCCTTCTTCCCATCATGCAACAGGTACTGGGAACCTTCTAGTACCTATCCTCATGTTAGGCACTGTGAGAGAGAAAAGAGGGAGACCTGCACCCCATAATACCTCATGCTTAATCCTTAGAAGAACCTCATGAATCTAGTATTATTATTTCCATTGTTCAGATGGGGAACCAAAGCTCAGAGAACTGCATAGTAAGGAAGTGGGTCGGGAGTGGGGCCAGGTCTGTCTGGAACTCTGCCCTTCTCTGTCCCATAGATAGCAGGGTTAAGGAAAATGTCCCCATGCTCTCTGGTGCCCAAAGGGTCCCATGGTAGTTGCTCTTCTCTTTGTCCAGGGAGAGACAGAGACAGCCCACCTGTCCTCTCATGCTTTCTGCAAGTATATTGATAGAAGTCTGCAGCTGGAAGCCGGGAGGTTCCTCATTCCCAGATAAGCTCTCAGAGGTGTCCATTCGTCCTCCTCCATGGCCCACCTGGCCATGTTCACCAAGTCCACTCTATCACATTCTCAGAAAAATGGGCATTCCTTTGATCTGTTAAGGGTAACAAGCCTTTCCCGACCCCCAACTGCATGTAGTGGAAAAGAGCTGGGTTTTTAGTCAAGGTGCTCTGTATTCATAGCCCAACTCTGCCCCTTTTCATCTGTGGGACCTCAGGCAAATCTTGCACCCCCCCCCCATAGGCTCAGAGCTCTATCCTAGCCCTTCCCTACAGCAGTTTTGAGATCAGGTGAGGTAATGGGTTTGCATAAGGTAAACTTGATAAATAAAGGCCATTTCCATCTCTCCTTCTGTCTCACATCCTCCTCCTCACCACCCTCACCCCAAAGTAGAGCAATGTTGAAACAAGTAAGAGTTGGGAGGCACATGGCCCCAGGTTACCCACAGACCTGCCAGCCATCTGCTTCTTCCCAGGAAGCTCATCTGCCCTCTGGGCAATGGTAGATGGATAACAAAATAATCCCAACTCTCCACCCCTGACTGCATCCACTCCCTTTGCAATGTGACTTCGCAGTTTCCCCCTCAAGTACAGTCTTCCATCCAGTGACAGTCTCTTTACCCCGCCTGTTGGGTTGACCTCATGGCTTATTCTATCCACGCCTGCAGCAGAATCGCAATGCACCAAACCTGAGCCTGGGCCTCAGGGGGCCCTGAGCACTAGCACTGCTCTCTTGAAACGCCGCTGCTGCCACCAGAATAAGCCTGGGCTAGCGTGCCTGATGAGGAGTTACCCGTGGCCTGGTCACCCATCACTCCAGCTTACAACTGGTCACTACCATTTTCAGCAGTCAGCCCAGATGCATGAGCCTGCCCAGCTGAGATCTGTTGAGTCTGGTCCAAGTCTGCTGACCAGGAGGCTCATGAGTAACAACACTTGATTATTGTTTCACGACACTGAGTTTTAGGATAATTGGTTATAACCAACTGATGCAAAGGCCCTCTTCTCTCCAAGGGATCTAGCAGTTTGGGCACAGATAGCAGGTGACCAAGGCCAAGTTCCTCCCAGTACCAAGTGAGGAATCCTTTTGGCAGATACCACATCCAGAGGATGGCACCAGACATGGGCTGTATGACACTGACGGCTTCTCTGAGATGAATTCATACCAATTTAGATAACCTCTCCTCACCTCTGCCTCTCATGACACCCCCATGCCTCCCAATGGCTTCCCCACAGAATTCTTCATCCGGTTCTTCCATCAACAAAACAGGCTGACTCACCTCAGTCTCAGGGGTGAGGCTCCCCCAAGCTGAACGCCCTTGGGAATCAGGGAGCAGAAAGGGTAATTGAGCCATCTCAGCTGCTGGAGGCTGTTTTCCTAGTAAATGCCTGTTTCTCATGCCTGCTGCCTCCCCAGCCAAAGAGGCTTACCTGCTAATAAGCCACAGAGACTCCCACAGGGAGGACCTGACACTTTGCTTGCTATTTAATGGCCTGCAAAGGAAAGAAAGGACACCAGGTGCCTTCAGGCCCACGCTTCAGGTTCACAATGCCTCTTTGACCCCAGGAAGAAGCAGACAGGCCTCTCAGACAGTCCTAGTAAGGCCTTCAGCACCCCTGAGTGCCAGCCATGGAACGGCATGATTCAGGATATAACTAGAAATAGAAACAACACTCAACCAGAACAGAAACACCAGAAAGTCCAGCAGCATTCAGGCATTCTCCCTTGATGGTTGCTTGGCTGCTCCTTTGAAATATCAAAAATCAAACATTCGATTCTTTCAAAATAATGTTTCCCTCAGGTGCCTCTGCCTGGTTGGAGTGTTACGAATGTGTTTAGTCTGCCTGCTGGGCAATCAAGACACTACCCAATGTTGGGGTGAGAGCAGAAGTCAGTACTCCTAGGATCCCACCCTGCAACAGTCCATTTGCCAATCATCACGCACAGGCCCCAAAAAAGTGATTAGCAGTGATAAACAAGCCCCAGTTCCTGCCCCTAACACTTCCAGGTCACACGGGGAGGAAGATGCAACAGTCACAGCACAAGTGGTGGGTGCAGGGTTGGCTCTGGGATGAAGTGGCAATGAGGCACATTCAGGATATGGCAGGTCCTGTAAAATATGCCATTGCTGTCATAGAGAGGGACAGTGGGTGGGATGTCAAAGGCCTACAAGACCAGTGCTGGCTGGCATCTGGAAGAAAGCTCACAGTAGCTTCCCTGGCATGCAGAGGGTTTGGAAAGATGAGCAGGAGGGTGGGGACAGAGGAGGAAGGGGACAGAGGAGGAAAGGGACAGAGCCATGTGAAGTCTTGAATGCAGGCCCTAACAGAACAGCTCTCTGTTCCCTTTCCCCATCTTAGCCAGGCCCGAGTTAGGTTGCCTCTTATGCTACTGAGTTCCAAGCTCACCAGAACAAATTCTAGAAAACACCCCTTCTTTGTGATTTCATTTCTAAGAGAAAAATATGAATTTCTCAGATTGGAAGCACTTTTGCTAAAGTGCTAAGGCTTTAAAATCAGTAAACATAGGATATAATTAAATGCAAATGCAGGGCCATATTTAAAAATTAATCTTCTATAATTAATTAGTAATTTAAAATATTCTGGTAAATGATACTTAAATGGCACAGAATTATCCTAGCTCTCTGAGTGATAAAGTTGTCTGCTAAAGATGTACCGTGTTGGAGTGAGAAATATTTGCATGTATCATGTGGAACAACAGAATGTTGAGATTACTTAATTTACCTTTGCTAGAAATATATTAAAAAGTACAATCTTTATATCCAAATTGTAGGTTCACTCACTGCACCAAACTCTGAGAAGCAATTGATTGAAGTCAGGAGTTAACCCAGGCTGTGCTTCTATTAAGGATTAAATTGACCTCCAGTCATACTCCATGCTTGGAAAGCCAATGAGGAAGGGGGAGTGCAGGGAGTGGCCCCTTTCATCTTTGTCCCATCACCCTCACCTAGTCTATCCAGCCTGAGGAAAAGGTGACATTCATTCCCGGAGCAATGGGAAGATGTCCCTCCAACCAGCTATCCTCCTCCATGTTCTTTCTCTCATTCTTCTGTCTACAGAAAGAGACTGCTGCTATCTATCTAACTGCAAAGGTCAATGCCACCTGCTGCAACTGTTACTGGGTAACTACTATTGCTATCCCAAAGGCATAATGCCATCCCCAGACTATTCTGCCACCAGCAATGCCATCAACCTGATGGACATGTATATGCATATTGATGTGTGGGTCTGCACAGGTGCATGTGTTTGTGTAAGTGTGTGTCAGTATCCACTGGGTTATAGTAGTCTGAGGGTCTAGTTGTACCAGTGTATGTGGCTGTTTGGTTGTATCATTGGATCTGCCTGTGTCCATGTGAATGTATGAGGGTGTGGGGGGCCTGCATGCCTGGTCTCCCACACCTGCCTGCATTGCTGCTTACCACCAACCATCCCCACATACTCATCTCTCTACACCCTGTGCTTTCCTGCCACATGCTACACCTGGACCCAGGAAGGTCTCACCTCAGGAGCAGCCCTGGCCTCATTTGCTGACCCATCCCAGCCTAAGGCAGAGTTCTTAGGCAAACTTAAGCTTTCCCACTAGTCGAAGTTTTAAGACCAAAGCCCTTGCTGATAGGCTAGCCTAGGAGTTGTTGACCAGCCAAAAAGGCAATCAAGGTATACACAAAATAACCTAACTTTAGGCCCTTTCTATAGGAAGTAAAAAGTATAAAATATCTATTCATTTAGCCCTTCAGCAGTTGCTGTGGACTCAGGCCTCGTGCTTCTCTCAGAAGATATAATAGTGAACACCACACAGTCCTTGGCCCTGAGGGCACCACATTCTAGTGGGAAGGACAGGTTGTCCAACATCTGCAGGATGTGCAGAAATGGATGGTGCCCGGGCTGCTGAAGTCAAGCAGGCTGCACCTGTTTTCTTGTGAACTGGGAGGAAGGAGTGGCAACTCTTTTCCATAAAGCACACAAATGGCTTTAAATCATTTAATATTTCTACTCTTTTCAATGAAACAAAAGACTGGGAAAGAGAGGAGTAAATACACAGGAAACAAAAGGAAAGAGGGAGGCTTATGTAGAGTAGAGACACAGCCTCAGAAAAGAGGAATGAGAGGTAAAAGGCCAAAGTCATAGAATCCCCAAAATGCCTACACACCCAGAAGAGGCCTCAATGGATAAGAGCTCTGGGGCACAGCCACTCTGCTGGGCACTGGGAATGCCTGGCAGGACTGTTGGCATTGCGTGGCCACAACCTTCAATGTCATGGCTAGTCTTGGAGAAAAGGTAATACTCCTGTGTTCCTACTAAGTTTCTTGATATAGTTCCTGATCCATAGGAGGCCCCTTTGCTGGGTAGGTATTTGATTGGATGGATGGACGGACGGACAACAGATGGATGGATGGACGGACAACAGATGGACAGACGGATGGAATCTCCTCCAAGAAGTTGAGATGAAACCCATAACCAAAATGACTATGGACTGGAGTTCTCTCCAACAACCCAGACCTGGAAAAGAACAAGAACAATAAAACATATAAACTGTAGTCTGTTAACCTTGCACTTTCTGAAAAGGACCCCAAGAATAAGTCGGTCCTGAAGTTTGGATTCCCTGCCCCAAACCAGGGGGCTCTTCCTGCTGACAACCCAGCCTTAACTCAAGCCACTCCCTCCCTGCATACCCATGGCCGCAACTATATGACATACAAGTCTCTGAATATGCTGGGGGTCTCCTGACCAGGAGACCAGAGTGCTGTCACCCCCAGGCCCATCCTCCCAAAGGGGAGCCTCCTTTTAAGATGATGTACTGGTGGTTGCTAAGACTGTAATGTAAAGGCCTCAAAGGAAGGCATACGGAATCAAGGCTGAGAGACAGTGAGGGTTCTTGAGTAAAGGCCTGACAAATAAGCCCACAGCCCCCCCCACTCCCCACCCCACCCCCAACAGATCCCAGTACCTCAGACAGCTGCAGTTCTTTCACCCACTCACTGCCAAGGTCAGGCTTCCTGAACCTGAGACCCCAGCCA
Source organism: Carlito syrichta (assembly GCF_000164805.1). Classification (NCBI taxonomy): domain Eukaryota; kingdom Metazoa; phylum Chordata; class Mammalia; order Primates; family Tarsiidae; genus Carlito; species Carlito syrichta. The sequence continues at coordinate 231,476 of NW_007113422.1, read as the reverse complement.
GCATGGCACCTCCTGAAGTGGGATCACAGAGAGGCTGGTGCAATGTGCCCCCTAGGCCAAGAGCCACCCACAGTGGATGGATGCCATCAGCAAAATGTAAGATTTAAGCAGATCCATCTTCCTCACTCCCTCCCATTCAGCCAGGTTTTTCAAGTAGGGAAAGGGAGAAGTTACAGCTGGAGAGGCCACATAACCATCCCTAGGTGAGCTCAATATTGACATAGAGCCAGAGGCAGTAGAGTCTGAGAGGTCACTTACTTCTCCATAACAATGTTTTGCATTTTATAAAATTCAGGACATGTTCTGGCAGAGAGTCACCCTTGTGAACATCATCTATCCTTGTCACAATGAAAAGTATGGGTCAGTCTGCTCAAGAAGTCCAGGCAGTGCCTAGGGGTAGTGACAAAGCCTTCAAGCGGGTATGACATTCCCAGGGGTCTCCTAGAGGATCTGCTGGGCTAGCCAGTCTGACAGGTCATGTTCACCTCACCTCCAGAGTCCAAATTCCTTCCCCACCACACTTAGTAGATACATTAAAATTATTTGAGCAAACGCACCCTAAAAGCCTCTGCCAGACCCTGGCCAAAGGTAGCCGAACCATATCTTCCTCCACAAAGCCAGCACAGTCATATTTCCCCACTCCAGTAGGTACACTATATTCTCCAGAGTCAGCACAGCATGGAAGAGGGTAGCTCTGGAGTGGATCAAATCTGAATTTGAATCCTTTAGTGTCTAACGGTGTGGCCTTAAGCCAGTCATTTAACTTCTTTAGCTTTTCAGTTTCCTCATCTCAAAATGAGAGGATTAAGGAATGCACACAAAGGGCCAGGTCCATGGTGGGCACCAGGAAACCACACTTGTTCCCCTCCCAATGGCAGGCACATGGAACTCATCAACTGAAGTTGAAGACAACAGTGGGGGCCCATTGTCCAGGTGTGTCCCTCCCCTCAGTCTCCAGTCACTCACTCCCAGGGGCTTGTCTGATGTTTGGAGCAGCCACTCTGGAGGCACCCCAGCCCAAAGCACCCAGCAAACAAAGTCTTTGCAAACACAGCCCTGGGGGACTGGAGAAGCAGCAGGCCAAGGCCGAGCCAAGCATATCCAACACTGCAGGAGTTTGCATAATTAACCACTTGGAAATAATATCCTTAGGCCAGACTTGGTTGTGTGGTAAATCCTCACAGGGCCTAGAAGCAGGAAGGGGTTGAATTCCTCTGGAAGGAAAATGCAAGAATATGTGCAGTGAAAAGAAAGCAGATGCTTCTTGAGAAGCTATATGCTGAATGCCTCATCATAGCTGTCGTCTCCTCCATTCCTATTTTGCAGATGAAGAAATGGAGGCTAAAATGGTGAGGACAACTGCCCAAGGTCACACAAATAACGAGTGGGGTAGCTGGGACTTGACCCCAAATCTGTTTAACTCCAAAGTCGATAGTCTTTCCATTCCCAAGCTTCACAGCAGAGCTGTGGCAAGGAAAAAAGGAAGCAAGAGAAAAAGGCAAGGAATTGGCAAGAAGAGAAAGAGAAGGAAGCTGGCGATAGCATTAGCAGACACCATAACCAGAGCAGATGCCAGTCGGAGGTAGGGGGGGAAGTCAAGGAGAAAAGTTGTCCGGTGAGCAGACTTTTGCAAATGCACAGCTGGAAGCATTTGGAGAAAGGCTGGACACGTTAATGCTGCTAATCTTAGGCTGCCCATTACTGGACTGAACCATTTCATACAGGGACACATGTTCTGGTGAAAATGCCAAGAGCCAACAGGACATCACAGCCTGGCTGACCACCAGCATGATCCAGGGCCTGATAAGCCAAGATCAGGGCTACCGGCCAAATGCACCAAATTAAGCGCTCCGAGTTTTAAGTTCCCCAGTAGTGGGCTTTGTGCTGGTTCCTGATACATGAGGTAGCATTTTGAGTAACAATTAATTAGAGGGGAAAATAGAATAAGCAAGCAAAGTACATCAAATGGAATTAGTATTATGCTGCCTTTCATTTCATTTTACTTTCAATCAGGGAGGGCAAACAGGTGGCAGGGGTTATTCGGACAATCTGCAGGGAGCACTCAGATGCCCCATGACCTGTTCAGTCTGTCCCTGCTCCTAGGCACACCACATCCCCAGCACACACCCCCTCCAAATTCAACCCAGACCAAAGAGAGAGACCCGCCAACCTCAACTTGCTACCTCTCTCTCAACAGACCACTGGGGTCAGCACCAATCAGCCAGCTCATAGAGCATTTCTAACTTGTGTGTTCTCCAATTAATGGATTCTTTGTTAAACTGGTGGGGCCTGTCCTCAGTAGAAGGTCCCAACCCCAAAAGAGGTGCTTTTAAAAGAAACACACACCAATTAGCCCAAGCACCAAAAAAATAAGCAAGCATAATGTATCCTTTGATGATATGCAACAGACACCTCCTCCAGGTGCTAAGAAATCCCAAGGCAGACCTGCCCACCTCTGCAGAGTACTGGAAATTTATTTTATCCCTGGAGTCTTATATCTGTCAACAAAGAGAGGAAAATTAAAAAGAAAAAAAAAATCAACCTGAGTTTCCCTTTCAAAATCTCTGGCAGTGGCTTATAAACAGGCTTCCTGCCAGCCATTTGGGGACCAATCAGGAAGCAAGTCATGCTCAGGGTCTCCCACTTCATGACTATGCTGTGGCCGAGCACCCATGGGTCTCCATGTTTGTTTCAGCTGTGCATGAGAAGCCTGCTTCCTGCAGCCCATCTGAGCCATTCCCTGTGGAGCCCTGAGCCCCACAACCTACCTCATTGATGAAGGAGTGGGCTCCCTGCGGGCTGAGCAGCAGAATGGCACGGCGCAGCGTGTCCCGGTAACGGTTCAGCTCCTCTGTCTTCATGGTGGTGAAGAGGCTGGTGAACACGTGGCTAATGTTCTTGTCCACCTTTTGCAAGGAGACATCAAGGCCCAGCCGCGAGGCCTGGTCCAGAAAGCTTTGGAGCCCACGTATATCTGAGCAGCGGGAGAAGAGGAGGAGAGAATTGTTTTTAAGTGTTTAACTCCACCATTCCCCACCCACACAGGTCGCCGCCAGAAACAAGGGTTCAAGTCTGCCTCAGTGGTCCCCAGAACAGAGGTTGGGCGACCAATTAAGACCAAAATAGCCCTCACTAGTGTCCAGCTCCAGAGTAACTGAATCCCACCATGGAGAGAACTTTCTGCCATCGAGCAGGTCTCATAGCCAAGCTCCCCTTCACTCTTTATATGGGCTCAGTCATGAAAGTTCTGTCCTCAAAGCTATGTATGCTGGTGGTCCCTGGCCCCAGACCCTAGTTCCCTCTGCCGCCCTCTGCTCCCCACAGTTGAGGCTCCTTGACACTCAATAGTGAACTTAGGCCACCAACTGACCTGACCGGAGCTGGCCTGGCCTCAGAAGATGCTTAGTTCTAGCCCTTGGTCCCTGCACTAATCCTGTGTATGCACAGCCTGTACCATGGCACACCAGCCCTGAGGCTTGGGACTGAGCATGTCTTTCTTCAGGGACCTCATTTCCCTTGAGGAAAGTTTCCTCTTTCCTATTTTCAGCAGGGTGACTCTTACCCTAAATACAATCAGAAGCTCACATCCTGACTGGTTCAGGGATGAGCAGAGGGCCCAAAGTGATCCACTGACACTCCACTCTGGCACACTGGTGGCACATCTGGGCGAGAACCTTGCCAGAACCAACCACCAGGGAACGGTAGTCCAGAAGAGAGTCTGCAACCCTATATAGTTGCACTGCATATTGGTACAAACCAATTCCTGAAAGGGCTGGAGGGTGCTAATTTTTTTTTTTTTTTTTTTTTACTCAGGGCCCAAATCTTCTCTTAGCAAGCCATCTGGCTTCTCCAAAGGAAAGACATGTCCAAGAACGGAACCAACACAGAGACAATCAGGTCTGAGAGTGAGACACAGTCCTGATGACGTCATTTAAGCCTCTGGGTCCATCTGCGGCTGAGGCCCGTTTCTCCTGAGCTTTTCAGTTCCATGAGCCAAATGAATCCCCTCGCTTGCTAAGGTGGGTCATATGCAGCCCAAAGTCTCAACCCACAGGCCACTTTTTCAAAGCCTGGGATGCCTCCTTCATCTTCCCCATCCTTGCGTTCCTCCTCCAAAAAGCAAGACCTACACCAGAGTCACAGATTCTAAAGGATGGTCTAGGTCTGCCCAGAACCACAAACTACACTATCCCCATGCCCTGGGGTGCCCATGGACACATCCTAGCCCATCCAGTCACTGGAAATCAAAACCAAAGTAAACGGTGTTAATTCCACCAGACTTTGTTCCCAACCAGTTCTTCTCCAAAACTGTCTCTGTGCCCATTCCACAAACTTCTTGAGAGTCACACATGACAGATACCAGGAAAGATGCTGCAGGGGTCTCTGGGATGCCCACCTTACTAGAGTACAGGTTCCCCCAGACAGTCTAATTCCTGCTGGATTGTGTGATAGAAGCCATCGTGAAAAACCAAACACAGTGGAGAACAGAGCACTCTGGCAGTCATGACTGGAGCACTGGGGACTACGCACAGGACTCTTGTTCCCCACCACAGGAACTAGGGCGTGGGCACTTAGGATTTAGTATAGTCCCTTAAACACCCAGGAAAGTCACCTATCACCTTTGAGCCTATGAAGCTCATCTGTAAAATGGGAATGAAAGTCACCAACTACCATTTTCACTACGGCTCTGAGGAACCACAGTTCCTGTGAGGGCCCACTGTTTATGTCTCCAGGGTCTGTGCCTGGAAGGTCTAGGAAGCCAACTTCCTGATGGTCCATGGGGAAGGCGCAGCAGGGTCCACATGAGAACACTGAAAGTCCTAGTAGAGATGGCATGTGTGTGACAGTCCAGCCATGACTCAGCCTGCCCCTTATCCATTGGCAACCTGACCCCTGGAGCACAGCCAGGCACCCAAACCCACTCATTTGGCAAAGCACAGGAGTCTTGTTGTTCCTCTGCCCACCAAGTCAGGCAGGAAGGAGGTGCCAGGTAGCAGGGAGGGCCCTCTTCACCAAACCCCAGGGCCAGGACAAGGTGGCTTTTACAGGGCTTCCCACAGTGAGGAAAGGTAACCGAGGACCACCAAATGCATCACCTGACTTGGCTCCCAAGGACTCCAGTACACAGGCCTCAGGCTGTCAACACCCCTGGGATTCCCAGAGAGGTCATTCAGTTCCCAGAAGCCTGTTCAGGACCAAGGAGAGTTGCAGCCCCAAAGCTTTCTTGAAAGAAAAGGTGAAGAGGTTAAAGATCTCTTCCTAACAGATCAGAGTGAGTGGCAGGGCAAATGTGCAGAGATGGCTCAGGACTCCCAACCAGAAACCAAGCACTGGTGTTACCCTTGGCCTGTCCTCCTCTGTGTACAGCACAATGCCCACCCACCCACCACAAACTGGAAAATGTCTCTGCACCAAGCAGCCACCCATGCTAAAACCAGCAGTGGGTTGCTGTGCAGGGCATGCAACTACCTTCCACAAGTGCCAAGGAGGATTCTCTCTAGATCTGGGCTGTCCAATAACACAGCCACTAGTCACATGTGACTATTTAAACTTCAATTAATTGAAATAAAACACAATTACACACTCAGTTCCTCAGTCTCACTAGCCACATTTTAAGTACTCAACTGCCACATCAGGCTGGTGTATACTACGGTGGACAACGCAGATATAGGTCGTATGGATCCTCACAGAAAGTTCTATTGCATGGAACTGCCTGGAGAGACCACATTTAAGCAGTGTGGTCTAAATAAATTTGGGAAATTAGCTGCCTTCAGGCTCCTGGCAAAGGCATCCCTATTCCCAAACTTTTTGCCCTGTCACTTTGAAGACCCCTCCAACTCCAACTCTGGCTTTGGCCTCGTGACCTGCTTTGTCTACTGGACAGTAGTAAACTTGATGCAAACGGATGTTTGAATATGTGTTTGTGCATTTCCATCTCTGCTCTTGGACCCTGCCACTGCCATGAGAACCTCCCCAGGTGAGCTGCTGGAGGGATGTAGAGATGCACAGAGAAGAGTTAGGCTGGCCCCCAGGCTGCCACCTCCAGCCAAACTTAGATGCACGAGTGAGCCCAGAGCAGAACTGTCTGTTTGACCTATAGACTCATAAAAAATAACAAATGACTGTTGTTCTAAGTCACTAAGTTTTGGGATGGTTTGTTTCCCAGCAATAACAAACTGATAGACCAAGGTCATTGGATGCATTATATCTGGTATAGCCTATGAAAACGTAAGTGAAAGAGCAATGCCTATACCTTAAAAAGTCACCACGTCATAGCTCACTCATGGCACTGTTCACTCTTCGCTGACTGTGAGCCAGCCTTGGGGAGACCACATGTTCACAGTCAGCTTCTGTAGCCCTGCCCCTTCCCTAGAACACCAATGGTTCTCACTGTCCTATGGCCTTGGTCATCACCCAGATTTGAGCACAGCTGTTAGGACAAGCATAAAGATGGGACCCCCAAGGCCTGCCATCTAACAGTCCCCACTCCTTCCAGCACCTTCTAAGGCCACTGCAAGTCTTTAAGTGAGAAACTGACCACATCTGCAGAGTTTTTTGTTTGTTTTTTGAGTTGATGTCTCACTCCATTGCCAGGCTAGAGTGCAGTGGCACACTCATGGCCACCCCAACGTTGACCTACTGGGCTCAGGAGATCCTTCTGCCTCAGCCTTCCAAGTAGCCAGAACTACAGAAGAGTGCTACCACGCCTGGCCAATTTATTTATTTATTTATTTATTCTGTAGAGATAAGGTCTCGCCAAGTTGCCTAGGCCATTCTCGAACCTGTGGACTCTGGCAATCCCCTTACCTCGGCCTCCCAAAGTGCTTGGATTACAGGCTTCAGCCACCACGCCCAGCCACATCTGCAGAGTTTACCTTCGCTGTGAGGATTTGAATGGGTCCATGGGTCTGGGAGGGCTACCATTGCAGCCTCAGGGACCTTGGGTATTATGCCAGCATGACCATTCCTCTCAGACTGGGGGAGAAGTCCCCTTCAGTCTCTTCCTTGAGTTCCCTCTGCCTAAAACCATCTCAAGCCACAGAAATTTATTTCCTCAGGAAATAGGAGATGCCATGGGCAGGTGGCAAATGTCTTGGGACCCACAAGTACACACAAAGACATATACACATGGAAAATGCAAGCCCTCAGAGCTCCTGCACACCCTCGGCTGCTGCATTCTAGCTTCTGTCCAGGCAGCCCCTAATAGGACTGAGCCATCAGAGAGAGTTTAGGCTCCCCATTAGTGGCTGGCTCCTCACACTTGAGATTAGTGATGCAGGTTGAAGGCAGGATGACCAGAAGGCCCACAGCCCCTGGTTACCACCACCTGCTCCCACTTGGTTGAAAAGGTCAACTCTCAGCCTCCTTTCCCTGAAGCTCTTATTCAGCTGCACTTGGTGGGGGTGAGGAGGGTGCTAGAGGCAAAATAACTGGCAAGCATAAGCCAACTTTGCAGCCCTCCTGCCCACTCCCCAGGAATGGAGCCACAGAACCCCACTTCTCCAACAAAAGTTTTCTTTCTGCCAGAGACTGCGTTTGCAACGTCAATCTACTGTACACTGCTGCTCCCCAGAAAGAGAGAATTCCCCAAGAGGGTAGACCAGGGGCAGAGCTGGTGGTATTCCCCTGGGCAGCAGAATTGAGTATTCCTGGAGTCCCTTAGCTCCCATGGAGTTCTGGACCTTGTCCCAGGTCCTCTCTGACAAGTTCCCTGTGCAGAATGGTCAGCCTCAGCCACCACTGTGGATGCAGTTGCTCCCAACCAGATGCATCACCAGGGAGGATTGCTGACTGGGGTCATATCAGGCCTCACATCAGCCTCATCCCACAAAGGGCATAAGTATGTTTGTTGCACTTCTATTCACAATAGCAAAAACATGGAACCAACCATGTTGCCCATCGAAGCTGGACTGGATAAAGAAAATGTGGTATATATACACAATGGAATATTACACAGCCATAAAGAAGGACAAATATATGGACTTCACAGCAACTTGGATGGATGTGGAGTCGATCATACTCAGTGATCTATCACAAAAACAAAGAGCAGAGTACCACATGTTCTCACTCATAAGCGAACTTTGAACAATTATAAGACTATAAGAAAGTGTTTGGCAGTAATGGGAAACTGTCAGGGGAAGGAGGGTGGGATTGGCAGTTGAGGGAAACTGCTAGGGGAAGGAGGGGCATACCTCATCAACAA